>NC_068441.1:19210470-19297970 GCF_023373465.1 Oncorhynchus keta
CGGCCGGCTGTGACAGGGCTTGGACTCAAACCCAGAATAGTGACACAGCTAGCACTGCGATGCAGTGTCTTAGACCACTGCACCACCATGTACTCCATACATTTCCCCTGACTCCCAAAAGTACTTGTTACATTTTGAATGCTTAGTAAGACAGGAAAATGGTCCAATTCACGGACTTATCAAGAGAACACGTGGTCATCCCTTCTGCCTCTGATCCGGCAGACTCCCTAAACACAAATGCATCTTTAGTAAATGATGTCTGAGTGTTGGACTGTGCCACTGGCTATCCATACATTTAAAAAACAAGAAAATGGCCGTCTGCTTTGCTTAATATAAGTACTTTTGATACTTAAGTATATTTAGAACCAAATAGTAGTACTTTATTGGGTGACTTCCACTTGAGTAACTTTCTATTAAGGTATGACAATTGTGTGTGTGTGTGTGTCTCTCTAACAGCTCTTATGAAGCTCGACTGGCAACTACATCTTGACTTGAGGATGATTAAAGAGCTCTGTTCAGGGAAGACTCCCTCAGAAGAATCCAGGAAGCTCTCCTTTGTATGACTACTGTATTGTGTATCAGTCTGGTCATCCCCCTGTCGTCTGATGCTGCGCTACAGTTACATCAGTCTCTGAAACTGTGTGCTTGTAACTAGAGATCTGACATTAGGCCCTAAACATTTACTTGTAATTATACCCAGTGGTCCTTACCAAAGCCCTATAGTAGGCCCTTTCCAGGTGGACAGAACATAACATTTATGAAGGACAGTGGGCACAGAAACATCTTTACAGTTGTGTAAATGTAGGATAAATGCTTTCGCATAGCCTATCGTCATCCCAACAGGCACACAAAGCATTCACGACTTTGCCATAAAACATTTTTGGGGTCATCTAGCAGAACCTCTTATCCAGAGTGGCAAGACTAACAGTATAACTGTTTTCAAATCTTGTCATATAGGTCTCGGCCAGAGTAAATCTCACCTAAGGATATTCAGTATCAACAACGATCTGCCTTGCTCTCCTTTCTCTGCTGCTGCTAGCTACATGAAACAACTTACTGCACCAAACCCCTGCAACCTGCCTCTCCTCACCTCCGCCTTGGACCAGAGCCCAGAGCTCAAAAGCAGCCTCAGCATCCTTGTCCGCTGCTCCAACCTCAGCATGAGTGCACACACACACACACACACACACACACACACACACACACACACACACACACACACACACACACACACACACACACTTTCATACAATAACACACAGCCAGCCTGCCACAGCTAACTGTCACAACCTTTGGGCCACCAACACTACAACATTATAAAAACAGTTTCTTTACATGTCTAGCTGGAGTTTGTTGCATAAAGACGACATTGTCTGCAACAGATGGGCACTGCAGCATTGACAGGAGCAGGTAAGGGTTCCAGCTCAAAACTCACCACAGACTGTGGTGTGTCTGTACCCTCATTGCAAAGCTATTTTAAGGTGGTTCTCTATAAATCTGACACCATGGCCAGTCCCTGGGATTAATTTAAGAGAACAGGACATGCATAAAACATGACAGACGCAGACAGAGAGACGGGGGAGACAGAGCTGAAATACACCCAGTGTAATATGGTATGCACAGACGCCACTCAGTGCAGCAAGAGCATCAAACCAGCGGAAGGACAGATATAGAAGAAAGCACAGAGATCGTGAGAGAGGTATAAACAAAGACAGAATATTGCAGCATTGTATGCCATCTGCGCTGTGCTACAAGCACACACATCTACACAGTCGTTCAGAGGAGAGGGAGGACAAGAGATAGAGGGAGAGATGGTGGAGAGTGGCGCCTCAGCCATGATGATCTAGTCTAGTCTAACACCCACCTCTGCTCAGTGCGCTGGCTGCTGCCGATTCCTGACGCAGCAATCTGAGCCTCCTGAAGCAGGGCTGGGATGGAGGTAGAGCAGAGCAGGGACGGAACAGCCAGCTTCCAAGAAGAAAAACACAGCGAGACGAGAGGAGTGAAGAGTGAGGAAGAATGAGAGGACTGGTGGATGCCTTCCCCTCTGGTATGTGTTCCTGTGTCAGTGGCTGTGTGTCTGAGCAACTGAAAGAATGGGCATGTCTGTCTGAGCATAGGACAGAAAGACTGAGACAAGGAGAGGGAGGGATAGAGAGAAAGACAGAGAGAGAGACAGAATGAATGTGTGTGTGTGTGATGAGTGAACCTAGAGAGTCAGTGTGAGTCAATGAGAACAGATGCATTAAAGGCACTCCCTCCCACACACACCTCCCTTTGCACTGTCAGCGCTAGAGTAAGCATGCGGAGGAACAGAGGGAGAGCGCGAGAGACAGACAGAAGGTGAGGAGAAGAGATGGAAGTGGGAAACAGCTTCCTCCAATATTAATTAAATGATGATTGGAGAGGAAGGAGACAATAGCAGCGTGTGCCTTTTCAGCCTGCTGATGGCAGGGAACCATTTTCTTAGACAGAAGGGCAAGGCTGTGTAGCTTATCACTGAAACAAACAAAAGCCATGGATTGGGTTTAAAGACTGGCAAATTTAATCAAGCGTATGTGTGCTTGGGAGATTTAGCTGTTTACAAACGTTATCTGGACCATAGGAAAGCATTGGCCAATGAAGCTCAATAGCAGTCCAAGTTCCAATTCTAGCAAAACAAGCCATTCAAAATTAATAAGAGCAGGTCAATAAGCCTACATTTGGAACTTGGCAAAATATCTAATTCATTGCTTTACTCTTCCTCTTTTTGTTTATTTTCTCTACGTACGTTTGTGGGGCTATGGTTTTCAGCTCAGTTTCCCTGATTGTGTTAGTGTGCCTCAGTGTGTGTGAAGCCCAGAACCCCGGGGGACTAATGTGGCTCTACTTTTGCGCACTACTGTCCTTGGCCTCTCTCTCCAAGCTAAAGCCCGGTCACGACATCACCAGCTTCTGTTCCAGCAGCTCCACCTCGACTCCACCCTTTTCACATGTCCCAGCAGTGAAGGGTGTCACTCAGACAGCTATGCATCCAGAGGAACTGTGCCATGCTGAATCCAGAACAGATCCATGCATTTTCATTGAGTAGTTCGAGGAACCCTAGATATGTCAAGGAGAACGCTACTTGGGCTTCTTCTACAATCACTTTTCCTTCATAATGACTCAGGAAGGAAATGGTATCTGCCAAGTTGCATATTACACATTGATAAATGTGTAATAGATCTAGCTTGATTCAGTGACGCGATTTAGAAATGGTCTAAACTGACCTATATTCCTGCTGCTCTTACATAACCCCCATCTCCACCGCCATTGCCCCCAGGTGCTGGTGTTCTGTATGCTGCTCTGTAACCAGAGTGAGTATCTGAAGTGTATTAGGATGCTCCACTCTGAATCGGAGCCAGACAGCGCCATGAGGGAGGGCTGGGCGCGGCTCCTGTTCCTGCCAGGTGCTTAAGTGTTTGCCCTCCTCACTAGCAACTGGGTACTTCAGAACAGCCCAACCAATTACACTAACCCCTCACTCACTACCCAGGGAGAGCACAGAAATGCAAGGCGCATAACTGAGACCAAAATGCTCTCGTATTAGTTTATCTGGATTCACATATAGCCCTAGGGCCTAATGGTGGTACATATAATAATAGCCTATACATCAGTACAATGGGATTCATCTCAGCATGGCCTACTCAGTAGAAATAGGTTCATTAGTATGGCCTGCTGTGTTCTATTATATTAGAACAGATTGGCTAATTAGAATGGTCAGATTAATTTACATTAGGCTACCATTGAACAGCTAGATTCATTTACTCATTATTACATGGTAAGGCCACAGGAAACCAAAAACAAAAGGAGCGGTCAAACTCTAGCTATGTACAGTAGATGAGGATATTTAGATTGCATCTTTGCAAATCAATGAAAACAGGTTGAGTTGTTCATCAGTGCCTCTGACTGATGCATCATGGCGAGTGAGTGAGCCTGCTGTCCTAAAAGGATTGCTCCTGAGTTGGCTTGGGCGGTATGCAGATTTTTTTTACCTCCATACCAACCTTGTGCAATACTGGGATATTCAGTAATACTGGCACTGGACACAAGGGGTGCTATTGTGAAACCCACTGGGACTCTGTAATCTGAAGGTTAGCAATGCTAACAAGTACATGCAAAACCCCATAGAGAATGCTAACTAAATGCTTACAAGCGCATTGCGAACATTTTATAGTCTCTGACCTAAACTATACGCAGGACAGACATCCCAGATCATAAAGTTATACATGTAAATCCAAAATGCTACTCAACAGTTTGATCCACGCACAAAACAAATAGACAGCATGGCTCTTGATCAGGAGGGGATTCTCTGCTGTTATCATACGTAGCTTGATTGTTTTTTCAAGAAGCTAACCATTTAGCTATATAGCTAACTAGTTACTAAATTAGCAAACCAAATGCACAACTTTAGAGGATTTAGCTAATTTTAGACAGTTAACTTGTAACTATTTAGTTATTTAGCTTGCAAACAATTAGTTGTGAATTCCATACTGTAACTAGATTGCCTGGCGCGTGACTCACAAAGCTTCGGTCTCTTGTCATTGTGTGCTTGTAACCAAACACCACAAATCGGGACTACCGGTAAGCTTCATAATGAAAAATTATGTGACAGGTGAAATGAAAAACGCAATATTCTTTATATCCAAATGTATTGCACATGTTGACTGCAGATATTTACTTAAAAATATTCAAATTTATTTTAAAATTATAAGTTTAAATCAGTATTGAAAAACTATCCCGTGGCTATTTCCAAATAACCTGGTGTATGGTATACACAGTGCCTTCAGAAGTATTTACGCTCCTTGAAGTATTCCACATTTTTTGGCGTTACAGCCTGAATTCAAAATTGTTTAAATATTAGTTTCTCACCCATTGACACACAATACCTCATAATGTAAAAAAAATAATGGCAAAGTGTAAACATGTTTTGATTTTTTTTTCTTCAAATTTATTGAAAATGAAATACAGAAATGTAATTTACATAAGTACTCTCAGCCCTGAGCCAATACACGTTAAACTCACCTTTGGCAGCAATTACAGCTGTGAGTCTTACTGGGTAAGTCTCTAAGAGCTTTACACACCTGGATTGTACAAGCTCTCAAGTTGGTTGTTGATCATTTCTAAACTGCCTTTTTCAAGTCTAGCCATAGATGTTGAAGCAAATTTAAGTCAAATCTGTAACTAGGCCACTCAGAAATATTCTATGTCATCTTGGTAAGCAACTCCAGTGTATATTTGGCCTTGTGTTTTAGGTTATTGTCCTGTTGAAAGGTGAATTTGTCTCCTAGTATCTGTTGGAAATCAGACAACTAGGTTTTCCTCTAGGATTGTGCCTGTGCTTAGCTCTATTCCATTTATTTTAATCATAAAAAACTCCATAGTCCTTGCCGATGACAGGCATACACATAACCAACGTTCCCACTCATTTTTCACCCCGCTCCTCCGCTCTCTCCACTGGCTTCCAGTTGAAGCTCGCATCCGCTACAAGACCATGGTGCTTGCCTACGGAGCTGTGAGGGGAACGGCACCTCAGTACCTCCAGGCTCTGATCAGGCCCTACACCCAAACAAGGGCACTGCGTTCATCCACCTCTGGCCTGCTCGCCTCCCTACCACTGAGGAAGTACAGTTCCCGCTCAGCCCAGTCAAAACTGTTCGCTGCTCTGGCTCCCCAATGGTGGAACACACTCCCTCACGACGCCAGGACAGCGGAGTCAATCACCACCTTCCGGAGACACCTGAAACCCCACCTCTTTAAGGAATACCTAGGATAGGATAAAGTAATCCTTCTCACCCCCCTTAAAAGATTTAGATGCACTATTGTAAAGTGGCTGTTCCACTGGATGTCATAAGGTGAATGCACCAATTTGTAAGTCGCTCTGGATAAGAGCGTCTGCTAAATGACTTAAATGTAAATGTATAACCAACGTTCCCACTCATTTTTCGATGCACTGAGGTAATTTCAGGTCTGCTGAGCACAAACTTGAAAGTTGTGAAAATGTTGTGCAACTTCCAGAGAGAGTTTACTGTGAACACTGAGGCTGTACCCACTTTAAGTTACAGTTTTAACAGTGGCCAAGTAGGCTACTGTGGTTATTTGATCAAAATGTAGGCCTACCAGAGTGACCTACCATTAAAACAATGGAGAAAATGCAACCCATAACATTTTAACAGAGAAGTAGCTGTTTTATCATTCAGCCTACATTAGCAGCCAATATGTGGTGTTGAATGTAGGCCTGCCTACATTTCATGAGACTTTTGAGAAAAACATGCAGGGCTTCACATTAACCCTTTTACCTACTTGTCCTTCAAACAAGGAGGTGACTGAAAATGCAAGAAACTACTTTAGAAAATAAAATAAATAATTATTCCAGAGAATCAGACAAATTATGCTACCGTCTGCCTATGGCTACTTAGCTTATTCAATCCCAAAATACAACACTGCCCTTTAAGAAAGAAAAAAAAATTGATTTCAAAGATGGACAGAAATGTACACGTTTTGTGCTCTTGTAGGAAGCAATCACTCCCCTATTGCTGACTACAAATGATCTATAACTGGGATAATAACTCACTAACTAGCAAAGGATATTAGAGCGTTGGGCCAGTAACCGAAAGGTTTCTGGATCGAATCCCCGAGCTGACAAGATACAAATATGTCATTCTGCCCCTGAGCAAGGCAGTTAACACACTGTTCCCGGGCACCGAATACATGGATATTGATTAAGGCAGCCCCTCGCACCTCTCTGATTCAGAGGGGTTGGATTAAATGCAGGAAGACACATTTCAGTTGAAGGTATTCAGTTGTACAACTGACTAGGTATCCCGCTTTCCCTTTTTAATTAACAAAACATAGCTACATGCAGCTCTCGCTTTGATCTCCAAACAAGCGCATCTACTCACGACCAACCGTGCTGTAAACAGTCCAGTTCAAAGTAAACGCACAGATCAACGGCAATGGTATATTTGCATATAGGCCTACGGCAGCTCTGATTTGTTATGCCGCACCGGTCAATGTAGAGTACAGTGTCAATGCAATAGAATCCTACTCCGATGCATTTTGCCTACAACAAAATCTCTTGCATAGTTGGTTTTGTTTCGGTATGTTGCATTGAAAGTGGCTAACATTGCGTTGATTCGATCACAATTGCCGCAGTAAAGGGAAATGTTGATAGTGTTAACTAACAGGGGAAACTGAAGTTCAATCTTGTGCTTCTCTCCATGTGATTTTTATTCTGCACTGCAGGCCCAGGGAGCTGCATGGCTGTCTTGGGGCTACAGCATGCCTGCGTGCAGTTTAGAGGGAACCTATGTCCATAACATGATGCAGCCACCACCATGCTTGAAAATATGAAGAGTGGGACTTAGTGATGTGTTGTGTTGGATTTGCCCCAAACATAAGGACATGCAGTAAATGTCATTTCTTTGAGACATTTTTAGCAGTTTTACTTTAGTGCCCAAACAGGGTGCATGTTTTGGAATATTTTTGTTTTGTACAAGCTTCCTTCCTTTCACGCTGTCATTTAGGTTACTATTGTGGAGAAACTACAATGATGTTGATCCATCCTCAGTTCTCCTATTACAGCCATTAAACTCTGTAACTGTTTTAAAGTCCCCACTGAAATCCCTGAGCGGTTTCCTTCCTCTCCATCCACTGAGTTAGGAAGGACAACTGTATCTTTGTAGTGACTGGGTTTATTGATAAACCATCCAAAGTGTAATTAATAACTTCAATATGCTTAACCTGTTACTCCTACCCCCTACTTTTTCGAACATTCTGTTAAAAATCGCGCAACATTTCAGCGCCCTGCTGCTCATGCCAGGAATATAGTATATGCATATGATTAGTATGTGTGGATAGAAAACACTCAGACGTTTATAAAACTGGTTAAATCACGACTGTGACTATAACAGAACGTGCGTTTCATCGAAAAGTGCAGGAAAATCTGATCACTGAAAATGGAAAAATATATCCATGCGCGACTTGAACCCATTGATAAAGGTGAACCACATTTAATGGGGCTGAGGTTGCAATACCTACAGCTTCCACACGATGTCTAGAGTCTTGTCATTTGCCTACTATTTGTTTCTTGGTCAAACAGACGCAAGGCAGCGCAGTTCTTCCGGTCTCCGACTGGATAATTTGGTTGAGATTTACCCGGACATTATTTCCAGACGGACAGCTAAAGAATATACATCGCCTCGTGATCAATTTGGTCGCTTATTAACGTGTACTAATACCTAAAGTTGCATTACAAAAGTATTTCAAAGTGTTTTGTGAAAGTTTATCGTCAACTTTTTTAATTTAAAAAAATGACGTTACGTTATAAGACGCTATTTTTTTCTGTTTATCACACAGTCTTCATAGATCGATATCTAGGCTATATATGGACCGATTTAATCGAAGAAAATACCCAATAGTGATTATGGGACATCTAGGAGTGCCAACAAAGAAGATGGTCAAAGGTAATGAATGTTTTATATTTTATTTGTGCGGATTGTGTAGCGACGACTATGCTAATTATGTTGTTTACGTCCCCTGCGGGTCTTTTGGGGTGTTACATGCTATCAGATAATAGCTTCTCATGCTTTCGCCGAAAAGCATTTTAAAAATCTGACTTGTTGCCTGGATTCACAACGAGTGTAGCTTTAATTCAATACCCTGCATGTGTATTTTAATGAACGTTTGAGTTTTAACTAGTACTATTAGCATTTAGCGTAGCGCATTTGCATTTCCAGATGTCTAGATGGGACGCCTGCATGTCAGGGTCAGGAGCAAGAGGTTAAAGGGATATTCAATGTCTGTTATTAAAAATTAATAATAAAAAAATCTACCAATAGGTGAACTTCTTTGTGAGGCATTGGAAAATCTCCCTGGTCTTTCTGGTTGAATCTGTTTTTGAACTTCACTGGACGACTGAGGGTCCTTATAGATAAAAGTTATTCAAATATCACGTTAAACACTATTATTGCACACAGAGTGAGTCCTTGCCACTTATGTGACTTGTTAAGCAAATGTTTACTCCTGAACTTATTTAGGCTTGCCATAACAATGGGTTGAATACTTATTGACTCAAGACATTACAGCTTTTCACTTATAATTCATTTGTCAAACAATTCTAAAAACATAATTCCACTTTAACATTATGGTCTATTGTGTGTAGGCCAGTGACACAAAATCTCAATTTAATACATTTTAAATTCAGTCTGTAACAAAAAACGTGGAAAAAGTCAAGGGGTATAGATACTTTCTGAAGACATTGTACGATATACGGCCCAAGCCTACTCGTGAGACAGCCACAGAAACCAGTAAGTCTTCGCCAACTCTCATTGGGGATTACTACACACTGTACAAGCAACAGATATTAAGCAAACAAATAACAGGCGGAGGCATTAGTCTATAACTTCTTGGATTATACAGAGCATTTCATGCCACACTAAGCCCATAAAATAGTATGGAATGCAATGATTCAGTCCTCACTGGACTGAAGTGACCGGTCTCTAATGACATACATAAGAAAGAGGTGACTGTGCAACTAGCTAGGCCTACAACTCCAATACTTTGTTGGTGTAGAGGGGTAGCGTGAAGTGAACATTTTGAATGCTGAGAAATACTGATTGGGGAGGACACATTTTAGTGCTGAGCGATTAGTGCTTTATGAGGTTGGGTCAGTTTTATTATTAAAAAATAATTCACGTGAAAGATTAGTGGAATCTGTGTGGGTAGCTGGACAGGTAGGATGACTGACAGTGAAGGTGAACAGGTGGTCATGTGTCAGGTGACAGAGGAATGGATGAGACTGAGGCAGGAATTCCTTTAACCATAAAGTGGTATATTTACTGAGTAGTGTGGATTCATGGACGCACAGAACTTCTGGATCAGATGGAGTTAAGGAAGAGAAAGCAGCGAGATCAGGCGATGGCAATTTCCTCCTTTTATGGAGTTGAGATCTCTCGGACATTTCCACCTGACCTAATGAAAGCGCCCCTGGCCCAGCTGAGTAAATGGCAATGAATTTTATAAAGGATTATTCCACCAACTCCATGGGCCTTTTCTACACACGGTTTTCGATTACAATGATTTTAAAGCGTTTTAATGGATATCCCAAAGCCAATAATATTGAAAATGTAATTGCCAAAACATTGAAAATATTCCATTGTCTCCGCCAGGAGATGTTTGATGGGTAAACATCAAACAAGAAAATTACTATGAAATAATACAATATTAATTACTTTGTTTTTATTTGATTACTTTATTCGTTTTAATTCTTTAAAGTAATCTTCTCATCTCTGCTCAGGCAGTATCAGTCAGCAAGCCGCTGCAAGATTGAATCCACGAGCTGACAAGGTAAAAATTTGTTGTTCTGCCCCTGAGCAAGGCAGTTAACCCACTGTTCCTAGGCCGTCATTGAAAATAAGAATTTGTTCTTAACTGACTTGCCTAGTTAAATGAAGGTTAAATAAAAAAGTATGCTGCAGAGCTGTCTGATGAAATCACTTAACTAGTTCTTCAAAGAAGATAAGGTATACTTTCACAAGCTGTCTCTGGCCCCTCTTTATGTGTTGTGTACATTCCTTTCTCATGCGGTTTATGCGGTCTGTATGTATCTAACCTAACATGATCTGTATCTAATGACGTTCATGTCTATGCCCTAACAATGGGAGTCGTTGTCCAGAAGGCTGGAAGGCAAGCGACAAGCTTAGGTCCAAAATAAGCCCATTGAATCGCATTATGCTTATTTTGGACAGATTTTGGCGAGAGTGAAACCTCTCGCATCGCCTCTTCCTCTCTGATCAGTCTATTGACACTGAAAAAAGCTGGGGCAATGGCTTATGGTCATTGCAGTTAATTACCACGTTCCTGCACCAAACCAGGTAGAATATTTTCTTAATGCAAACAACAACTCCCTTCAGCCTAGCGTCCCACATAGTTCTAAACGTGATTTCTCAGGTTTCTCTTGTGAATGACTTGATTTCACTCTTGAGATAACACGCATTGGGCACACACAAAAATGTTATAAAATGGAATTCAAATAATTGAAACCGATGTCATTCCATTAGTTGTTTAATACCCCCCCCAAAAAAAAAAAAAAAAAATTGGTTAATCGTTCAGCACTATCACATTTATAGCCTCATACATATTAGCCTGCTTACAGTTGGCTGCCCTTGAGTATTTGAGCTGTAACGGATGTTTGCCGCCATTTTACAATTCATTAGAAATCCAGCTATAAATGTCTGGCTTGGTATATTTTGCTTATGCAAATCCTAATTACATTATCACAGGCGCACAGCAGACGGCCTAATAATTGATATAGTGATGAGTAACATACCCACTAGAGTTCAGCCATTCTCATTAACCCCTGCAATTGGAAATGTTCTAGATCGAAATCTAATGAATCGCTTCAATTACCTTGTCATAACATCTCCAGAAATAAGTACTTGATCATCCTGCTCTGGAGACGCCACAACTCAAAGAGCTCTCCAAACAATGTTCCCAACAATGTTCCTTCCCAATCAAGGGCTTCAATCTATGCTAATTAGCCTATCGGGGATAACTTTGTGTCAAATATTGTACACAACAAAAACAAAGCCTGAGTGTCATACTGTGCAGTCGTGAAGTGGTAGGCCAATGTCAACTCAACTGGTGCTCTGCTTTCTTCAATAACCCCATTTTCAATGGTATGCCAGGCAGTGAACTCTGATGTGCACCACAGTCAAAACTGTGTCAGTTTGTTTACTGATGTTAAGTGCCTACATGGAAGGTAAACAACATCTCAATGCTTCATGTCGCATTGAGATGTTGATCCTCTGTATGTGTCCATCTCTTGTGTAGCGTATCTGATGCAAATGGTTTGCCAATTGAGTTCACTAGGCCTACCTGAAAAAACAAGAATAACCTCTTGATTTCTTTAATTGCATCATTTAACCAATGAGTCAAAGTCAATTCACCCTGGCCCTCCCCCACCCAGTCCAGAAATAGGAAGGCATACAGGCCTCCAGCTCTCTACTGTACAGCTGCTCAAGCAGAATAATACATGCTACCATGCATGTCCAACAGGAAAAACATGTAACATGTCATAAATAAGCGATCCAACTGGAAGATGACAACATAGTGACATGAATAAGACTGTGCCAGAGGGTACCCTCTGATGATGTTTGAAGCCTTATCGTGGCATCAATTCAGATGTTAATGACGCTTGAGTTTCGCTGCTTTTGAATTTTAGCATAAGCTTGAATAACATATCATATACATATATGTACAGTGCATTCGGTGCATTCGGAAAGCATTCAGACCCCTTGACTTTTCCCACATCTTGTTACGTTACAGCCTTATTCTAGAATTAATTAAATGGTTTATTTTCCTCATCAATCTACACACAATACCCCATAATGACAAAGCAAAAACATGTTTTTAGAAATATCACATTTACATAAGTATTCAGCCCTTGGCTATGAGACTTGAAATTGTGCTCAGGTGCATCCTGTTTCCATTGATCATCCTTGAGACTGACAACTGTCCACCTGTGGTAAAATCAATTGATTGTACATGATTTGGAAAGGGACACATGTAACCTTTATTTAACTAGGCGAGTCAGTTAATAACACATTCTTATTTTCAATGACGGCCTAGGAACAGTGGGTTAACTGCCTTGTTCACGGGCAGAACGACAGATTTTTACATTGTCAGCTCGGGGATTCAATCTTGCAACCTTACTGTTAACGAGTCCAACGCTCTAACCACCTTGCACTCCACGAGGAGCCTGCCTGTTACGCGAATGCAGTAAGAAGCCAAGGTAAGTTGCTAGCTAGCATTAAACTTATCTTATAAAAAACAATCAATCAATCATAATCACTAATTAACTACACATGGTTGATGATATTACTAGTTTATCTAGCGTGTCCTGCGTTGCATATATTCAATGCATTGCGCATTCCCAAAAAAGGACTTACGTTGCTCCAACGTGTACCTAACCATAAACATCAATGCCTTTCTTAAAATCAATACACAAGTATATATTTTAAACCTGCATATTTTCCCGAATTATTATGACATAACATTGAAGGTTGTACAATGTAACAGCAATATTTAGACTTGCCACCTGTTAGATAAAATACGGAATGGTTCCGTATTTCACTGAAATAAGAAACGTTTTGTTTTCGAAATGATAGTTTCCGGATTCGACCATATTAATGACCAAAGGCTCGTATTTCTGTGTGTTATGTTATAATGAAGTCTATGATTTGATAGGTCAGTCTGACTGATCGATGGTAGGCAGCAGCAGGCTCGTAAGCATTCATTCATACAGCACTTTCGTGCGTTTTGCCAGCAGCTCTTCGCAATACTTCAAGCATTGAGCTGTTTATGACTTCAAGCCTATCAACTCCCGTGATTAGGCTGGTGTAACCGATGTGAAATGGCTAGCTAGTTAGCGGGATGCGCGCTAATAGCGTTTCAAACGCCACTCGCTCTGAGACTTGGAGTAGTTGTTCCCCTTGCTCTGCAAGGGCTGCGGATTTTGTGGAGCGATGGGTAACGATGCTTTGAGGGTGGCTGTTGTCAATGTGTTGCTGGTTTGAGCCCCGGTAGGGGCGAGGAGAGGGACGGAAGCTATACTGTTACACTAGCAATACTAAAGTGCCTGTAAGAACATCCAATAGTCAAAGGTATATGAAATACAAATGGTATAGAGAGAAATAGTCAATAAATATTATATTAACTACAGCCTAAAACCTCTTACCTTGGAATATTGAAGTCTAATGTTAAAAGGAACCACCAGCTTTCATATGTTCTCATGTTCTGAGCAAGGAACTTAAACGTTAGCTTTTTTTACATGGCACATATTGCACTTTTACTTTCTTCTCCAAACACTTTGTTTTTGCATTATTTAAACCAAATTGAACATGTTTCATTATTTATTTGAGGCTAAATGGATTTTTATTGAAGTATTATATTAAGTTAAAATAAGTGTTCATTCAGTATTGTTGTAATTGTCATTATTACAAATAAAATCGGCCGATTAATCGGTATCAGCTTTTTTTGGTCCTCCAATAATCGGTATCGGCGTTGAAAAATCATAATCGGTCAACCTCTAATCTAAAGACTCTCAGACCATGAGAAACACGATTCTCTGGTGTGATGAAACAAAGATTGAACTCTTTGGCCTAAATGCCAAGAGTCACATCTGGAGGAAACCTGGCCCTACGGTGAAGCATGGTGGTGGAAGCATCATGCTGTGGGGATGTTTTCAGCGGCAGGGACTGGGAGACTAGTCAGGATCGAGGGAACGACAGCAAAGTACAGGGAGATCTTTGATGAAAACTTGCTGCAGAGTGCTCAGACATCAGACTGGGGCAAAGGGTCACCTTCCAACACGACAACGACTTTCTTTAGGCCTATGTTAAGTATTGTATGAGGAAAATGCTTAAGCTCCCCTTTCATTTGGATGACTCCTGACTGCTCTGCTTATATTGTAGATGCTTATCTGACTGGAATCTATAGTGGTGTCCCATTGAATCAGTCTGTTGCAGAGGCTACCACAAAAGAGTGTAGATGCAAGTCAGCTAAAAACGATTTGCTGTTTGAGAACAATTAACACTTATTTTCAATCATGCCTTCTGTTTTCCTTTCAACTCTCAAAACAGGAACAAACATCACAAAGCATACTGTATCAAAGTTAACTTGAGTTAAAAATAGGAGTTCTATAATCATCACACATCTATGAGTGTTAAAAGAGCACAAAAGCAGAAGTGTAAAAAGTATTAAGGATCAACTTAATAGTAAGCAAATGGTGTGAATACAGTAGTTCAAAAGGGTCACCTATTACTATTATCTAGGTACAGTACAGCAATGCTCTGTCTCACACGACAACTTTGAAATTCCATACATTTTCCTTCAACCCTCCATCATACAATGTTAATGATATTGACGGTCAGTTAGTAGTGTTATTGACTGCTTATGACAACTGACATTACACTGTTATGACACAAACATGTATCAGCTATTATGTGTGAAGGTAGCAAACTGGCTTGGGTAAAAAATAATGGTAAAGCCGGTTGCCATAAGGTGGCATTGAAATTGGTTTGTGTGTCTACAATGAAGTTGAGATTCCACTTGTTAGGATGAACAGCTGCAGTCCATGAAGATAAGGCGTCTGATCAACCAGGTCTACACAAGAAATTGCATTTCTATGCATGGTAAATCCAATACAGGCTTCTCTGACTGAAGGAATGTTGTTTTCAACAAATAATTAGTAGCGACTGCTAGGACACTCCTTTCCCCAAGATGGGTGTTAATTAATAACCAAATATACAAATTACCTAAATTTAGGTTCAACCCACATAAGGCACCCTTTCCTTGGGCTACAGTTATTCTCGTGGCAGTCATATTGAATGACCTTATCCTCTGGGCACAAATAAAATGTGCAAGTTTAATCACAAGAAAAAAATAACTACAGAATGTGTGAATCTGCAGACCTCTAATTAGACATGTTTAGATTTAAGACAGAGACAATAATGGCATTCAAGGCTCTGGTTCATGAGCTGTCAAGAAGTTTACATTTGCTTTGAATAATCAATCACGAGTTTCCTACGATTACCGTATGCACACAAAACTTAGAAAGGCAGCGATGATGAACAACGTTTGTCAATGATGATGTATAGCGGTCTCTCCTTCACCGGTATTTTACTGTCGTGGTTATTATACTAGCTATGCACACTCAGTCAAATCACAAGTAACGAGCAATGAATGCACATTTACACATCGGTTAGGTAACTAATAATTGTCGGCTACTTGCTAGATAGTTTATTAATCACCATACACTGTGTGATAGCAAGCAAGCGCGCTAAACTGGCCGGCTAGCTAACCCACTCATTTGCTTGATATAACTTGAGGCTGTGTGAGTGAACAATAACTTGGAAGTACCAGACTACATTGCCACGCCATTCGCATTCATAGACAACATGATTTGGTACCGTATACAGTAGCTAGCTAGCACCTACCTGTTTCTCGTCAAGTCAACAATCCTCTGTTCTGGTTCTAAAACAGCCCCTTGTCTTTACCGCTTTGACATCTCCAACGCACGCTGCTTCAGATCCAAGCCCGTTTATTTGACGTTTTCACTGGCTATTTACGTGAAGACACAACCATGCAAAGATTTTCATTGGCCATAATCAATGTCAATCAACTGAACGGCTAGGTTTCCCGCGCCCACCAGTGATTTCGCAATCACTTTTACCATTCCTTAAAATCATATTTATTTGAAGCTCTCAAATCTGCTGTTTAGCCTACCTACCTACATACTGCTGTAGACTACGACTCGTAGACCTCAAACATCGAGACTACCAGTAGCAGCACTGTAACGTTACCAATTCAATTTTATATTTTTGTCGATTCAGTAAGATTATTAATCCATAACCTTTGTATTATTTTTCTCTGTGTGATGATGAAACACAAGTGTAATTTTTATTTCATGCTGTGGCTACATTCTAAACTACTAGTCTTCACTGGGCAACATATCCCAGTGAAGGAAAGAGAAGGAGACAATAATAAAATCCATGTTATTACTATTATCCTGTCATCCTGTTATTCTTTGTTCACAATGATTGGCCTGTGTATCATAATGAACAGTGCTGAGTAGGTGGGGTGAAGTTGATCATGCTGCTTGCAGTTCTTCAGCTTGTGACACTCAACACCACTCAGTCTTTCAGAACCAGGGGTGCTTTGACAGTAGCAGCAACCTCAGGCCCCATGAGCTCCTCTACAATGGCCAGGGCAAACTCAAAGCTGGTTCCTGGCCCACGGCTGGTGATCAGATGGCCATCCTTCTGGACCCGAGCCTCTGAGTACGTGTAGTGGCCTAGGGAGTGGAGAGGAACAGTGGTGAGTAGAGAGAGAGACACCATCGTTATCGGGGTGACAGGGTAGCCTAGTGGTTAGAGCATTGGACTAGTAAGGTACAAATCTGTCGTTCTGCCCCTGAACAGGCAGTTAACCCACTGTTCCTAGGCCGTCATTGAAAATAAGAATTTGTTCTTAACTGACTTGCCTAGTTAAATAAAGGTAAAATTATGCATAACAGTCTGCAAATGCAGATCATTTAGTACTGCTTCAAATCAGATGACACATTTTTGTTTTAATCCTTTCAAAAAATTCCTTCCCCCACCTTAACTTGCATTTGTGCAGTATATATATTTTTTAAGTATTTCTGTTACTGTGTTCACTGTTTGAGTCAGGTCAAATGCTGGTGCATTTGACCTGGGATCAACTAGATTCAGCTGCGTGCCAATATCATCTTGAGCGAATGGTCGGGGGGCTGGAACAAAATTACACACCATTTGTAAACTGCAAATCGACCGCAAGAAGTCCAAACAGATATCATATTTAACTAAATATAATAATTTCAAACCTGGCTTACATTTGTATACAATCACATATCTATTATGTGTGGAAATACTTTGGAACAGATTTCCAAAATGAAATTAAAATAAAATTACTTGAAGCTGATTTGCTGGTGTTTTTACAGTCTTTTATGTCTAACCATTTCATTTGGGGGGGCAAATAAAATCAACCATGGGCTGCCAGTTGAGGAACCCTGGCCTAGGATCTGGTTTACGAGACTGCATAAAGACCTTGTATTAATGATTACCATAAAGTATGGAAATCATTTATACCACCCTCTGCTGGAAACAAAAGACCACACACAGGCTTATGTCATTGTTCAGTAGTACTGATCATTTGGATTTGCTCATTGTACTGCAAGAATATGCTGCATTTCCTGTCACACTGAGCCTGCTGAGCTATCATACAGATATATTTCCTACCTGTGGATGTATTTGGTGCGTAACAACCCGCAAACAAACAACAAAACCACAGTGGCTGTGTTAGCCTGTGAACAAGCTATGTACAGTAGCAGAGATTCATCAGCCTGAACCTTAGTTAGCCCTGTGGTAGCCAGGCTGTTTTACTTTACCTCCAGTCATCATCTTGTCCTTCGCACCAGGGTGGGTGGTGACCGTACTGCCGTAGGCAATACCATGTGCCAGCAGCGCCGTGGGACCTGAGGTGAGTAGGGGACAGGAGTTAGACCAACACTGTTCTCTCTGTAGTCAAAATGTTGAAAACCGACATGGACATTGAACAACAAAGGTCTCAAATGATTTATTCACAAAAACCCAGAGAAGTCTATCTATACATCTTAATTTCACATGCAGATTGACACACCTTTTTGTTTTCCTTTGAGGTGACATCACCACTAAAAGACACTCATTAGTAGAACCATAAACTCGGATCTAAAACTAACCACATATGGTTTCAATTTACCACTGCATGCCATATTTAGAGGAAGGAAAAACCAGAGTCAATAAATAATGGACTTTATGTCTGCTGCATTAGCATCGGCAACGTCCTAGCACTGCAGTGATCTCATCCTCAGACTGTTAATAAATAGAAAGGGAAAACTACCATCTCCAAGAACAGGCCAGGGCTGAGAAAGAGGGAGATAGTGCACCCCTCTCTCTGACGACTCCTGGCTTATAATAACAATAATGCATAAATGGATGGTCTTGGACAAACCAGTGATATGTTTCAGAAGGGAGTATGAAATGGGAGACAGGAGGGGCTATGGCATTTATATACCTGCTATATATGGAGGAATTGAGTCAAGCACTTTTCATACCTCTGTTCACATTAGAAATAGAAAGCATTATTTTCAGATTAGCAGAGCACAGCGTGACACTACTGCTGATTCTCTGTTTGGCAGGTTCAGTATATATTCCTGTGGGGACATCAGCCCTTTTCTAGGACGCCCTTCACTCCACTTTGCCAAATGGGTCCCATGTCCTCATTCACAACGTCCTTCCAGTGCCCTTCATCAGCACAGGCGGGCAGACGGGTAGAAAGTCTCAGGGGTAGTGGGCTTTGTCAATGGCAATTATATGTGGATGTTAACCTAAGCTGCAATGGTCAATGTGTGTAAAAGTATAATACATTAGTTCATCATAGAAAAATCTTATTCTGTATTGGTTTCCTGCTCAGTAATAACGGAAAGGAAAGGCAATGTGACAGCCCCAAGTCCCAATCTTATACTACATTCACTGGTTGACAGAAATTGCCGGTTGCCGATTTAACTCGAGATTATGATCTAAGCAATCTTGCCCCCGCAGACGTCATTGACACAGATGCATTCTGGAGTGTGTTAGCTGCAATGTACTAGAGATGGATGTGTGTGTTCGCACAGAAGGTACAGTACCTGCACAGACAGCAGCAATCAGCCCTTTCCTGCCCTCCTGGTCCTTCAACACCTCTTTTACAGCAGGGGACTACAAGAGAAGCAACATGGGGGCCACATACTGAGAGATGAGGCTCTCTACTTTATCATGTAGAATGTGTGTTATAACACTGCAGTAAATGCTCCTCTGCTAGATGGAATATGAATTCCCATGAAATGGCAGTGGACATTTTAAAAATGTCATCGATGAGTCTATGTTTTCAGCATGACAAAAAAAAAAACAGAATTGAAATTAATTGTGGGACAATGCCACAGAACTTGTAGTTATAAGGGCTAAAGCCATAATAAAATGTGGATTAGTATCATGGTGTCATACTGCATAAATGTATATGTGCTTGTTTTTAATAAACAATAATCATCATAAGATCATAAAAAGTTCATATTTTAAATGAAAGAAAATTGTGACTTATATTTATATCGTAAATTGTCCCCGAAGACAACTAAAACAATTCAAGGGACAAATGTTACAGTATGCACCTGCAATGTTATATTGGCAATGCCAGGGACACACAGGAGAGATAAGACAACTAAAAGTTCTGGCAATGAATGCTTAACATTAAGTGTGCATTCCTACCTCTGACAAGTTCTGGGCACCGAGAGCCCCCCCTGGTAGAAGAACCACATCATACGGACCCTGCAACCCAAAACATCAAAAGATACAAGGTCACAGATAACAAATTCTTATTACCAATTTAAGATGCATCAATCTTGAACATGAATGGATGAAGAATGTTTTAAAGTGCATTATAAACTCTATGAAGTCATAGATCAGCCTGCTCTGTGGACTAATGTGATTGAAGGGTATGGAGGCAGGAGGGCAGAGAGGGCTCTGACCTGCTTGCGGGCATCCTCCAGGCTGGAATCAGGAACAAGGTAGATGTCTCTGCTGCACTGCACGGGGTCTTTGCCAGTCAACCCTGCCAACGTCACAGCAATCTGCAGGATATGGACACAAATAAAAGCACAACTTACTTCAATAGACTGTCATTAGTCATTGCCTCTTAAACTAATCATAAAATCCCACTACTCAAATATGAGTATGGGACTTTTAATTAGAAAAATATAACCTGCTTCCTATTCTGCACCAGTCACCTTTGACATTTGCAGTGGCCTTATACTCACATAATTATGCCAACACACGAGCTAACAGCGTGACAACACATTAGCTAATTTATTAACCATAGATAAGGATTGCATACTGCAGAGTTGTTAATCATGTCTGTAAATAGGCTAGATTATAATAGCTAGCTAGCCAGACAATTATATCAACATCAAGCTAGCTAACCAGCTACCTACCTAGTTAGCCACAGTCAAGCTGCAGCCCAAGCTAGTTTGACACGTGCATGCAGATCTAGATCTGGGTTGCAGCTTGACTGTGGATAACTAGGTAAATAAAATAGCCGCTAGAATACTAACTACCTGTAATGTTCAGCTTTTGGCTAGTAGGCTAAATGGAGCCAGCTAGCCAATACTCTATTGAGATCTGTGTATGTTGCACCACCTAGCTAGCTAATCTAACATCCAATTTAGCTCGATAAATGTACAAACCCCAGCTCGACGCATGACGTCCACAGGTATAACTGTTTCCATCTCCTCTGCACCCTTAGAGAGGATTACTAATGCCTTTTTGCCTGCCATTATTGAGCGAGTGGGTGAGTGAGTGTCACAACAAGATAGCAAATATCTGTCAGAGGACTTTTATTTTGTCAGGAAGCAGAGCTCTCTGCAGGAACACACATGTCAACTCTACAGCTACGGGATCGTTGAGAGGACAAACACAACGCGTGCATGATTGAACTTATCAAATAATTTCACAAAAGTAATTTGATCAAATCAAACACACTATTGCATATATTCGATGATTCATTCTCATCTAAATATATGAACATCATTGACTTTTAAACGCAACATACTCTGCACTGGTAGGTTCAATTACATCCACCAGGGGGAGGCATTGACCCATACATTGTCAATAAAGCTATTGTAAATAGAGGTGTTTATAAAATAAGTCTTCACTTTTGAGCCTCTGTTTGCCTAAAATTTGTAAAAAAAATAATAATAATATTAATCTTACAAGTGCGATTGAGGTTTATACTATCCAATACATGATTCAAAACTTTAATGTTTATTATATAGTAATGAGGCGGCAGGTAGCCTAGTGGTTAGAGCGTTGGGCAGTAACCAAAAGGTTGCTAGATCAAATCTCCGAGCTGACAAGGTCTGTCGTTCTACCACTGAACAAGGCCCCCTTTTTTAAATTTTCGCCTAAATGACATATCCAAATTTAACTGCCTGAAGCTCATACCCTGAAGCAAGGATATGCATATTCTTGGTACCATTTGAAAGAAAACACTTTGAAGTTTGTAGAAATGTGAATTGAATGTAGGATAATATAACACAATAGATCTGGTAGAAGAAAATACAAAGAAAGAAACAACCAGGTTTTTTTCTACCACCATCTTTGAAATGCAGCAGAAAGGTCCCTGTTCCAGCCATCACTCTGGTTGTCCACAAGATGGCAGTAGTGTATGTGCAAAGTTTCAGACGGATAACTTGAAGTATGAGCGAGCTACATGACATTTAGTGGGAAGTCACCCAGGTACATTTGAGCAAATCGTGAAGCTTTCCAAGTATTAGTAGACATATTATAAGTTCAACATTAGCAAAACAACCAGTTTTCATATCTTCATAACTCTGAATATTCTTATAATTTTGGTCCAAAATGAAAAGGCATGCTGTCGTACAAGGTTAGTAGCTACATTTTACAACAGATACATGGTTTCTGGATACTCCCGTAAAGCCCAGCTCATTGGCTATCTAGCTACCTTTGTTTGACCCTGATTGGTGTCTTTGCTGCTGGTGATTCTCTGATCCACCTTTACGCAAAGGACACCATTCTGTATACCTCTGGGCCTTGTTTGGACACTGTGTTAACTAACCTCCAGACAAGCTTCAATGCCATACAACTCTCCTTCGGTGGCCTCCGACTGCTCTTAAAAACAAGTCAAACTAAATGCATGCTCTTCAACCGATCGCTGCCCACACCTGCCCGCCCTTCCAGCATCACTACTCTGGACGGTTCTGACTTAGAATATGTGGATCATTACAAATACCTAGCTGTCTGGTTAGACTATAAACTCTCCTTCCAGACTCACATTAAGCATCTAGAATCGGCTTCCTATTTCGCAAACAAAGCATCCTTCACTGATGCTGCCAAACATACCCTCGTAAAACAGACTTTCCTACCGATCCTTGACTTTGGCGATGTCATTTACAAAATAGCCTCCAACACACTACTCAGCAAATTGGATGCAGTCCATCACATTGCCATCCGTTTTGTCACCACAGCCCAATATACTACCCACCACTGCGACCTATATGCTCTTGTTGGCTAGCCCTCGCTTCATATTCGTCGCCAAACCTACTGACTACAGATCATCTATAAGTATTTTCTAGGTAAAGCCCCGCCTTATCTCAGCTCACTGGTCACCACAGCAGCACCCACCCGTAGCACGCGCTCCAGCAGGTATATTTCACTGGTCACCCCCAAAGCCTATTCCTCCTTTGGCCGCCTTTCCTTCCAGTACTCTGCTGCCAATGACTGGAACAAATTTCAAAAATCACTGAAGCTGGAGACTCATATCTCCTTCACTAACTTTAAGCATCAGCTGTCAGAGCAGCTCACTGTACATAGCCCATCCAACTACCTCATCCCCATATTGTTATTTATTTTTTGTTCCTTTGCACCCCAGTATCTCTACTTGCACATTCATCTTCTGCACATCTCACTCCATTGTTTAATTTCTCAATTGTTATTACTTCGCCACTACGATCTATTTATTGCCTTACCTCCCTAATCTTACCTCATTTGCACACACTGTATATAGACATTTTTCTATTGTGTTATTGACTCTATGTTTGTTTATACCATGTATAACTCTGTGTTGTTGTTTGTGTCGCACTGCTTTGCTTTATCTTGGCCAAATCGCAGTTGTAAATGAGAATTTGTTCTCAACTGGCCTACCAAAGAGGTTAAATAAAGGGGAAATAAAAAAAATTAAAATGGAGTTGTTCAAGTGATGGCCGCCTGCGTCATCGGCGTGCCATGAAGGCGTCGCTCTCTGACCAAATTTGGTGTCCTCTAGGATATATTACACCCCTACTGATATCGTGAAGTCTGGTTATGTTTTATGATCTCTGAGGAATATATACGAACGTGATTTGACTGGTTGAAACAACGTTTAGGGTTAGATTTTCACAGATTCCTTTCTTTACAAATTGAACGAGTGAAAATACAAAATCGATCGTGCATCCTATATGGACCTTTTTAGGATAAAAAAAATGATTTTATCTAACAAAACGACACTTCATGTTATCTCTGTGACCCTTTGGATGATAAATCAGAGCAAGATTTCAGAATGTAAGTACACATTACACCTTCAGAGCTGAATTTATCAAATCTATCGCAGTGAAAAAATAGTTTTGTTTTTAGGAGTTGTCTGTAACGGTGTTCTTCGTTTGTTGAAAGAGAGTCGGACCGAAATGCAGCGTGGTGGTTACTCATGTCTTTAATGAAGAGAATGACGATACAATAAATAACTATACAAATACAAAACAAAAAACGGAACGTGAAAACTAATTACAGCCTATCTGGTGAACACTACACAGAGACAGGAACAATCACCCACGAAATACAAAGTGAAACCCAGGCTACCTAAATACGGTTCCCAATCAGAGACAACGAGAATCACCTGACTCTGATTGAGAACCGCCTCAGGCAGCCAAGCCTATGCAACACACCCCTAACCAACCACAATCCCAATGCCTACAAAAACCCCAATACGACAATACAATAAACCCATGTCACACCCTGGCCTGAACAAATAATTAAAGAAAACACTAAATACTAAGACCAAGGCGTGACAGAACCCCCCCTAAGGTGCGGACTCCCGGACGCACCTCACAACCATAGGGAGGGTCCGGGTAGGCGTCTGTCCATGGTGGCGTTTCCGGCTCGGGACGTGGACCCCACTCCATTAATGTCATAGTTCCTCCCCTTCGCGTCCTGGGATAATCCCCCCTCGCCGCCGACCATGGCCTAATAGTCCTCACCCAGAACCCCACTGAACTGAGGGGCAGCTCGGGACTGAGGAGCAGCTCGGGACTGAGGAGCAGCTCGGGACTGAGGCAGCTCGGGACTGAGGGGAAGCTCGGGACTGAGAGAAAGCCCAGTACTGAGAGAAAGACCAGTACTGAGAGGAAGCCCAGTACTGAGAGGAAGCCCAGTACTGAGATGAAGCTCAGGCAGGTAGTAGGCTCCGGTAGATCCTGGCTGGCTGGCGGATATGGAAGATTCTGGTTGACTGGCAGATCTGGAAGAATCTGGTTGACTGGCAGATCTAGAAGATCATGGCTGACTGGCGGATCTAGCTGCTCTATGCAGACTGACAGCTCTGGATGCTCCATGCAGACTGGCAGCACCTTGCAGACTGGCAGCTCCTTGCAGACTGGCAGCTCCTTGCAGACTGGCAGCTCCTTGCAGACTGAAAGCTCTGGCTGCTCCATGCAGGCTGACAGCTCCTTGCAGACTGACAGCTCCTTGCAGACTGACAGCTCCTTGCAGACTGGCCGCTCTTTGCAGACTGACAGCTCTGGCTGCTTCATGCAGACTGACAGCTCTGACTGCTCCATGCAGGCTGGCAGCACCTTGCAGACTGGCAGCTCCTTGCAGACTGGCAGCTCTTTTCAGACTGACAGCTCTGGCTGCTTCATGCAGACTGACAGCTCTGGCTGCTTCATGCAGACTGACAGCTCTGGCTGCTTCATACAGACTGACAGCTCTGACTGCTCCATGCAGGCTGACAGCTCTGACTGCTCCATGCAGGCTGGCAGCTCTGACTGCGCTGAACAGACAGAAGACTCCGGTAGCGCAGGAGAGGAGAAAGGCTCCGACAGCGCTGGAGAGGCGGGAGACTCCGACAGCGCAGGAGAGGCGAGGCGCACTGTAGGCCTGATGCGTGGTGCTGGCACTGGTGGTACTGGGCTGAGGACACGCACAGGAAGCCTGGTGCGGGGAGCTGCTACCGGAGGGCTGGGGTGTGGAGGTGGTACTGGATAGACCGGACCGTGCAGGACGCACTGGAGCTCTTGAGCACCGAGCCTGCCCAACCTTACCAAGGTTGAATACTCTCGGTCGCCCTGCCAGTGCGGCGAGGTGGAATAGCCCGCACTGGGCTATGTAGGCGAACCGGAGACACCGAGCGCAAGGCTGGTGCCATGTAAGCCGGCCCAAGGCGACGCACTGGGGACCAGATGCGTAGAGCCGGCTTCATGGCATTTGGCTCGACGCTCAATCTAGCCCGGCCGATACGCGGAGCTGAAATATACCGCACTGGGCTATGCACCCGCACTGGGGACACCGTGCACACCACTGCATAACACGCCTGCCAGGTCTCTCTAGCCCCCCGGTAAGCACAGGGAGTTTGCGCAGGTCTCCTACCTGGCGTAGCCATACTCCCTGTAAGCCCCCCCCCAAGACATTTTTGGGGCTGATTCCCGGGCTTCCATCCACGTCGCCGTGCTGCCTCCTCATACCAGCGCCTCTCTGCTTTCGCCGCCTCTAGTTCCTCCTTGGGGCGGCGATATTCACCAGGCTGAGCCCAGGGTCCTTTTCCGTCCAGTTCTTCCTCCCATGTCCAATTCTCCAAGTGGTGCAGCCTCTCCCACTGCAGCTGCTTCTGTTGCCTCTCCTGTGGCTCCTGCCTGTTAACACGCTGCTCGGTCCGTGTGTGGTGGGTGATTCTGTAACGGCGTTCTTCGTCTGTTGAAAGAGAGTCGGACCGAAATGCAGCGTGGTGGTTACTCATGTCTTTAATGAAGAGAATGACGATACAATAAATAACTATACAAATACAAAACAACAAACGGAACGTGAAAACTAATTACAGCCTATCTGGTGAAACTACACAGAGACAGGAACAATCACCCACGAAATACACAGTGAAACCCAGGCTACCTAAATACGGTTCCCAATCAGAGACAACGAGAATCACCTGACTCTGATTGAGAACCGCCTCAGGCAGCCAAGCCTATGCAACACACCCCTAATCAACCACAATCCCAATGCCTACAAAAAACCCAATACGACAATACAATAAACCCATGTCACACCCTGGCCTGAACAAAAAATTAAAGAAAACACAAAATACTAAGACCAAGGCGTGACAATGTCCTCAAACAATAGCATGGCATTTTTTTTCCGCATTACTGGCTACTGTAAATTGGACAGTGCAGTTATATAAACAGGAATTTAAGCTTTCAGCCGATATAAGACACATATATGTACCGACATTTGTTGTTTCTCTAAAATCTACGATGGTGACACAAGGCGCTGCATGATTTACATCTGTCGCTTTGACAGGACGCACATCCATAAGAAGTGTTTAACCCATTGTTCCTAGGCCGTCATTGTAAACAATTATTTGTTCTTAACTGACTTGCCTAGTTAAACGAAGGTTACATTTTCTAAAAATGCAAAGATCTGAAAGAAAACTAGTTTTTAAAAAATCCCTGATGTTTCTGAAATGAGGGGTCAATAAGGCCATAAAGTTCTTGAAGATCTATCTGAGAACATCTGCCTTCTCCAGCAGAAGAAGTCATCTCTTAAGGCACCCCTGGGAATTATATTTCAGTGTAAATCCCAGACTTAATGTCTCGGGCATTAGTGTGCAGGCACCCTTCCCAGTTTAATCTGCCACTGTGCATTCTGCTGCAGAGATTCACTTTCATATTTGTGTAAGGAACAAGAGCCCAGTGAAACAGCAGATTAGACAAAGCTTTGGGCATGTTGGCGGCAGCTTGTTTGTTGCGTGCCTGTGAGCCAATCCAAAAGGCAGTGGTGATTACCTACATATGCAGCTGGGATCAAGTTAGCCAGACCCACAGTGGAATACAAGCTAATTTGCCTAAAACATTGATTTATTTATCCATTTAATTATTTATTTACAGAAAGAGTTCATAGTATGTTAGAGATCACACTAAGGACACGCCTGTTAGAGTGATTTGCAAACCAGGTAACCTGGTAAGAATGTTAAATCAAATGTTATTTGTCACATGTGCCAAATTAAATGCTTACTTGCAATCCCTTATCCAACAATTCAGTTTTAAGAAAATACAAAAAAAAGTATGAGATAAGAATAACAAATCATTAAAGAGCAGCAGTAAATAACAATAGAGGGGCTAGGGGGGTAGAAGCTTTTTAGAAGCCTTGTGGACCTAGACTTGGTACTCCGGTACTGCTTGCCATGTGATAGCAGAGACAACAGTCTATGACTAGGGTAGGTGGAGTCTTTGACACATTTTAGGGCCTTCCTCTGACACCGCCTGGCATAGAGATACTGGATGGCAGGAAGCTTGGCCCAGGTGATGTATTGGGCCGTACGCACTACCCTCTGTAGTGCCTTGCAGTTGGAGGCCGAGCAGTTGCCATACCAAGTAGAGATGCAACCCGTCAGGATGCTCTCGATGGTGCAGCTGTAAAACCTTTTGAGGATCTGAGGACCCATGCCAAATCTTTTCAGTCTCCTGAGGGGGAATAGGTTTTGTCGTGCCCTCTTCATGACTGTCTTGGTGTGCTTGGACCATGATAGTTTGTTGGTGATGTGGACGCCAAGGAACAACCTGCTCCACTACAGCCCCGTCGATGAGAATGGGGGTTTGCTCGGTCCTCTTACTCCTGTAGTCCACAATCATCTCCTTTGTCTTGATCACTTTGAGGGAGAGGTTGTTGTCCTTGTACAGCAAGTTCAGGTCTCTGACCTCCTCCCTACAGGTTGTCTCATCATTGTCGGTGATCAGGCCTACCACTGTTGTGTCTTCAGCAAACTTAATGATTGTGTTGGAGTCGTGCCTGGCCGTGCAGGCATGAATGAATAGGGAGTACAGGAGGGGACTGAGCATGCACCCCTGAGGGGCCCCCATTTTGAGGAACAGCGTGGCGAATGTGTTGTTACCTACCCTTACCACATGGGAGCTGCCTGTCAGGAAGTGCAGGATCCAGTTGCAGAGGAAGGTGTTTAGTCCCAGGGTCCTTAGCTTAGTGATGAGCTTTGAGGGTACTATGGTGCTGAACACAGAGCTGTAGTCAATGAATAGCATTCTCACATAGGTGTTCCTTTTGTCCAGGTGTGAAAGGGCAGTGTGGAGTGCAATAGAGATTGCATCATCTGTGGATCTGTTGGTGTGGTATGCAAATTGAAGTGGGTCTAGGGTTTCTGGGATAATTGTGTTGATGTGAGCCATGACCAGCCTTTCAAAGCATTTCATGGCTACAGAAGTGAGTGCTATGGGTCGGTAGTCATTTAGGCAGGTTACCTTAGTGTTCTTGGGCACAGAGACTATGGTGGTCTGCTTGAAACATGTAGGTATTACAGACTCAGTCAGGAAGAGGTTGAAAATGTCAGTGAAGACACTTGCCAGTTGGTCAGCCCATGCTCGGAGTACACGTCATTGTAATCTGTCTGGCCCTGCGGCCTTGTGAATGTTGACCTGTTTAAAGGTCTTACTCCCATCGGCTGCGGAGAGCGTGATCACACAGTCGTCCGGAACAGCTGTGGATTAGTATCACAAATGTGGATTTGTATCAGAAACACTGACAATGCAAATTCAGTCTCTGAACCATCTGTGTAAATCCACAACAACTGAAATATTTTCAGGTTTTACAACTTTCTAATAGTAAGCCTTTTTGGTGTATTAGAGTTTTACCAAGTATAATTGTGCAAAGCAGGAGTCCTTCAAATCCTGCTTTAATTTTCTTTAAAAATTCATAACATTTAAACAAACAAAAAGGGAAATGTGAAAATAATTTGTACTGTAAGATCGTGTGAACAAGTGTTTCTAGATAGCTGTCTTCAAGAGAGTCAGGTTCAGCTCTGATGATATACCATCATTTCAAATGGAAGCACATTATTCCCCAGCGAGTTCTGCCTCCTGCATGCCAGGCCTTGCCAGGCCTTCTCTCTGCCCTGCTTTATCTGGCCAACCACAGAGGTCTACTCACAAGCCTGATGGGTTTCTGGAACCCAACCACTGGGATTCTACACAGCAGAATCATTTTCAGAAAAAAAGGGAATCCACAGACAGAAATGAGGGAATTCCACAAATTACTGTTTGTCAAAAAGTAATCCTGTTACCATCGCTCTGAATACGAAATGGTGTAAATATGGAAATAAACTAAATTTTACTATGAGAATATACTATACAAGTTCCCTGCTCGGTTCAGATATACAGCAGCAAACCCTGCTTCAGATTCACAGGAAAGAGGTGCCACTACTCAAAATGGTCACAGTCAAATTGGTTCTGTGGGGAGAGATTAAAACATTTGAGAAGATTTTTGAAAACACATTGAATTGCTACATTTCAGTCATACTGTGGTGGTGGTGGTTCAGATCATACATCAACAACTCTATGGTAAGTTCTCTTGGTTGAGTTTTTCCTCCCATTCAGTAAGAGAGAGTTCTAAAGGGCTGGTAGCACTGCAGTTGAAAATGGGATGAATATTTGGGGACATTTTATCTGCCCATCTGTGCCCAGGCTTTGTCTTGTGGCACACATTGTGAGCCACGAGAGCAGATGATGAGTGACAAGCATATCATCTTTATATCATCTCAACGATATTACCTTATGCTGCCAAGTTTGTGGATGAACCTGAGGATCAAGGTGACTGTGAGGGAACGTTGAACGCCTAGGTTAGCAGATGGCCATTCAACAGACACAAGATGGTGCCAGCTCAGTATCTTCAACTTTTGACAAGCAACCTCGATTTCAGGGAACTTGGATTTCAAAACTTCGATATTGGCAGTGTTATTGTGTGCAGTTCAGTAGATACTATTAAAAACTCCTTTCCAGAACAAAAGATCATTTACTCCCTTTTTCTAACATACGTTATAAACAACATATTAGTTATCATCAAGTCAAACAGGGAAAGTTTAAATGAATACAATTTTATCACTCACATAAACAATTATTTTCCAGGCTTTTATGTTCTGAAATATATTCATTTAAATCCAGTTGGGAATATGTTGTTTACAACCAAGAGACAATATTGCAAATTGAGTCAGAAGCTCATGAATGTGCTGTTTTGATTAGAGAGTAAATGTAACAACTCAAACACACAATTGCCCTAGAGCCATTTCTGGATGCAATAATCTCCCTGCCCTCAGACTATGCCCCCCCCTTCCCAAACTCGTTTGAGGGGGGTTCAAGTGACACGCTGCCTATCTCACCACCACCCTCCCTCTCTCTCACTCTTTCTATCCTCTTTTCTGTAGTATATCTCTCTGTGAGTCTCTCTCTCTGCCTCTATTAGATCCCAAAATGCCATGCAGTATGGCCTATCTTCAAACACTAATGCTGATGACTGGTCCCTGCAGCAGTACCCCCCACCCCCAGCCTGCTCTTCCAAAGAGAGGGTAATAAAGACACAGGCAGGATTAGTGTTGCGTGCTTAACGAAGTGGTGCCAGAGAGAGAGGCCATGCCCACAGGCCGCTCCCCAACCCTGCTCTTCTCTGCTGGGGTCTCCCCAGCCTGTGCTTTTCTCAGGTCCGCTCTCTCTCCTCTCTCACGGGGTACTCTGTGGCTCGCTGATAGACTCTGAGTGGGTGCATTCATAATATTGGCATTAGAGAGGCAGAGTGACAATTAAATGTTTACCCTTAACCAAGGAAATGAGCCAGGGTTGATGAAGAGCTGTGTACGGTACAGGACAGGTGAAGAGGAGAGAGCCAGGGTTGATGAAGAGCCGTGTACGGTACAGGACAGATGAAGGGGAGAGAGCCAGGGTTGATGAAGAGCCGTGTACGGTACAGGACAGATGAAGAGGAGAGAGCCAGGGTTGATGAAGAGCCGTGTACGGTACAGGACAGATGAAGAGGAGAGAGCCAGGGTTGATGAAGAGCCGTGTACAGTACAGGACAGATGAAGAAGAGAGAGCCAGGGTTGATGAAGAGCCGTGTAGGTACAGGACACCTGTTGGTGAAGAGGAGAGAGCCAGGGTTGATGAAGAGCCGTGTACGGTACAGGACAGATGAAGAGGAGAGAGCCAGGGTTGATGAAGAGCCGTGTACGGTACAGGACAGATGAAGAGGAGAGAGCCAGGGTTGATGAAGAGCCGTGTACGGTAAGGACAGATGAAGAAGAGAGAGCCAGGGTTGATGAAGAGCGGTGTACGGTACCAGGGTTGATGAAGAGCCGTGTACGGTACAGGACAGATGAAGAGGAGAGAGCCAGGGTTGATGAAGAGCCGTGTACGGTACAGGACACCTGTTGGTGAAGAGGAGAGAGCCAGGGTTGATGAAGAGCCGTGTACGGTACAGACAGATGAAGAGGAGAGAGCCAGGGTTGGTGAAGAGCCGTGTACGGTACAGGACAGATGAAGAGGAGAGAGCCAGGGTTGATGAAGAGCCGTGTACGGTACAGGACAGATGAAGAGGAGAGAGCCAGGGTTGATGAAGAGCCGTGTACGGTACAGGACAGATGAAGAGGAGAGAGCCAGGGTTGATGAAGAGCCGTGTACGGTACAGGACAGATGAAGAGGAGAGAGCCAGGGTTGATGAAGAGCCGTGTACGGTACAGGACAGATGAAGAGGAGAGAGCCAGGGTTGATGAAGAGCCGTGTACGGTACAGGACAGATGAAGAGGAGAGAGCCAGGGTTTGTGAAGAGCCGTGTACGGTACAGGACAGATGAAGAGGAGAGAGCCAGGGTTGATGAAGAGCGGTGTACGGTACAGGACAGATGAAGAGGAGAGAGCCAGGGTTGATGAAGAGCCGTGTACGGTACAGGACACCTGTTGGTGAAGAGGAGAGAGCCAGGGTTGATGAAGAGCCGTGTACGGTACAGGACAGATGAAGAGGAGAGAGCCAGGGTTGATGAAGAGCCGTGTACGGTACAGGACAGATGAAGAGGAGAGAGCCAGGGTTGATGAAGAGCCGTGTACGGTACAGGACAGATGAAGAGGAGAGAGCCAGGGTTGATGAAGAGCCGTGTACGGTACAGGACACCTGTAGGTGAAGAGGAGAGAGCCAGGGTTGATGAAGAGCCGTGTACGGTACAGGACAGATGAAGAGGAGAGAGCCAGGGTTGATGAAGAGCCGTGTACGGTACAGGACAGATGAAGAGGAGAGAGCCAGGGTTGATGAAGAGCCGTGTACAGTACAGGACAGATGAAGAAGAGAGAGCCAGGGTTGATGAAGAGCGGTGTACGGTACAGGACAGATGAAGAGGAGAGAGCCAGGGTTGATGAAGAGCCGTGTACGGTACAGGACAGATGAAGAGGAGAGAGCCAGGGTTGATGAAGAGCCGTGTACGGTACAGGACACCTGTTGGTGAAGAGGAGAGAGCCAGGGTTGATGAAGAGCCGTGTACGGTACAAGACAGATGAAGAGGAGAGAGCCAGGGTTGGTGAAGAGCCGTGTACGGTACAGGACAGATGAAGAGGAGAGAGCCAGGGTTGATGAAGAGCCGTGTACGGTACAGGACAGATGAAGAGGAGAGAGCCAGGGTTGATGAAGAGCCGTGTACGGTACAGGACAGATGAAGAGGAGAGAGCCAGGGTTGATGAAGAGCCGTGTACGGTACAGGACAGATGAAGAGGAGAGAGCCAGGGTTGATGAAGAGCCGTGTACGGTACAGGACAGATGAAGAGGAGAGAGCCAGGGTTGATGAAGAGCCGTGTACGGTACAGGACAGATGAAGAGGAGAGAGCCAGGGTTTGTGAAGAGCCGTGTACGGTACAGGACAGATGAAGAGGAGAGAGCCAGGGTTGATGAAGAGCCGTGTACGGTACAGGACAGATGAAGAGGAGAGAGCCAGGGTTGATGAAGAGCCGTGTACGGTACAGGACACCTGTTGGTGAAGAGGAGAGAGCCAGGGTTGATGAAGAGCCGTGTACGGTACAGGACAGATGAAGAGGAGAGAGCCAGGGTTGATGAAGAGCCGTGTACGGTACAGGACAGATGAAGAGGAGAGAGCCAGGGTTGATGAAGAGCCGTGTACGGTACAGGACAGATGAAGAGGAGAGAGCCAGGGTTGATGAAGAGCCGTGTACGGTACAGGACAGATGAAGAGGAGAGAGCCAGGGTTGATGAAGAGCGGTGTACGGTACAGGACAGATGAAGAGGAGAGAGCCAGGGTTGATGAAGAGCCGTGTACGGTACAGGACAGATGAAGAGGAGAGAGCCAGGGTTGATGAAGAGCCGTGTAGGGGACAGATGAAGAGGAGAGAGCCAGGGTTGATGAAGAGCCGTGTACGGTACAGGACAGATGAAGAGGAGAGAGCCAGGGTTGATGAAGAGCCGTGTACGGTACAGGACAGATGAAGAGGAGAGAGCCAGGGTTGATGAAGAGCCGTGTACGGTACAGGACAGATGAAGAGGAGAGAGCCAGGGTTGATGAAGAGCCGTGTACGGTACAGGACAGATGAAGAGGAGAGAGCCAGGGTTGATGAAGAGCCGTGTACGGTACAGGACAGATGAAGAGGAGAGAGCCAGGGTTGATGAAGAGCCGTGTACGGTACAGGACAGATGAAGAGGAGAGAGCCAGGGTTGATGAAGAGCCGTGTACGGTACAGGACAGATGAAGAGGAGAGAGCCAGGGTTGATGAAGAGCCGTGTACGGTACAGGACAGATGAAGGGAGAGAGCCAGGGTTGATGAAGAGCTGTGTACGGTACAGGACAGATGAAGAGGAGAGAGCCAGGGTTGATGAAGAGCCATGTACGGTACAGGACAGGTGAAGAGGAGAGAGCCAGGGTTGATGAAGAGCCGTGTACGGTACAAGACAGATGAAGAGGAGAGAGCCAGGGTTGATGAAGAGCTGTGTACGGTACAGGACAGATGAAGAGGAGAGAGCCAGGGTTGATGAAGAGCTGTGTACGGTACAGGACAGATGAAGAGGAGAGAGCCAGGGTTGATGAAGAGCCGTGTACGGTACAGGACACCTGTTGGTGAAGAGGAGAGAGCCAGGGTTGATGAAGAGCCATGTACGGTACAGGACAGGTGAACCATGCAGCTGCTGCTACCATGTTACTGCCGCAAAACACAGTGTGACAGATTAGGGCATGGCTCTCACACCCAGCAGCCCAGTTTTCACACGGTAGCTGTCTCAGGCCAAGTTACGCACATCTCTTAGTTGGCTCATGCTGTGGGTTGAGTAATGTACTGTAGACCCCCAGTCTATGCGCTACACACATATGGTGACTATTAATGCTCTCCTTCCTTCTGCTCCACTACAAACGCCTAATATTATGGTCTTTCCCCGCCTGTTTGTTTCAGGTCCTTTACCCTCCTCAACCTGTTTGCTTTGTACCTCAGTCACGCTAGTGAGGATTCCATTAAGGACAGCATTAAGGCCCAGTGTGTGTGGAGGAAAGGTCAAATTATGTTTATACATGTTCATTTACATTTGATTATATGACAAAGCGTATGCTACTAAATGTTGATTGCAGTCTATTTGAGAGGCAGTGGAACAGGCCTCAATTCACTTCCTCTGCTTTTTTCCTATCCACCGTGGAGCATATAGCATAGATGTACTGTATAAAAATGTAGATCCCAGTAAAGTGTGATATATATTACCTCACTGAGTAGCATGTCTGTGTGTAATCTGGTTCTACAAATAATATAGCTGGGTCAGGTACCCCAGCTATTATTGATAGGGGCTGAAGTTTTTTACCTTCTTTTGGAATGGTTGAGCTCAAGCAGCGTTTCAGGGGCTTTATGCAAGTGAAGAGGCATACAGGTTCATTCTATTTTTACCAGTATAAGCCTTAAAGATTAACATAGTTTACCTGTCCCTGCCATGCTTTTGGTATTCTATCCACTAACTCCAGCTCAAATTAACTGGATTCCTCGCTTAATCCCGTACTTTTTTATAGTAAATGTGACTTCAATTTCTAAAACATTTTCGCTCAACAACTTTTCAAAACTGGCATGAAAATATTTTCCTGAAATGAATGATGTTTTTATTATTGTTGGAATGGACACTTTCAGCTTGGAGTGTAATTTTTCCAGGCATTTGGATATAAAGTACCTATGGACAGATACAGTGGGATCTCAATTATGTCTGTTTTTTCTTACTATTCCCATACTTTTGATTTCCACTTAAAAGAGAAAGGTGATATATTCCTATGATTGGAAATGTTCAATGCTCCTTCTCGAAGCGGTGCTCTGTCCTGTGCAGATAAGGCCATGTGAGATGTGCCTGTCTGAAATGAAACCCTGACGAACAGAAGAGCCCTGTCTTCCCAGACACAGTGGGAGAGGACGAGGCTGGGATGGAAGCCTTTGAGAGCAGTGCCTTTAATATCTGCAACGCTGTAACATCAGTATGGTGACATTTTGGCAGCACCATCGAGATCCAACGGGGGCCATGCTGCTCCCACAATCAATTATCCAGGCATAATATTCCGCTAGTGTGTGGACATGAATCAGTCCAGGACAAGGCCTCTCCTCCGCCTTGATTCACAACAAAAAAGCTGGGGCCTTTCATTCGACCCCTAAGAAAGGAGGAAAACGCTTGGTTTACTGATAAGAGGAGAGAAAAACTTGCAAATAGACCTAAATCATTGTTTCGAGACAGTACATTTTTCAGACGGTCAAAAGGGATTTATTCCACCAATTGTGGAATCTGATGGACAGAGGACAATGACTCCACTGACTCTCCATTGAAATAATAATGAATATAAAATGTATGGAGGAAGATGTCCTTCACATGGCTCAATAAAGCATTTCCTGATAAAAGTGATAACTACACAGATAGGAAAACCACAATATGTATTCTAATTAGTCAATCAAAGGTCAACTGGCTCTTTTGCGTTCGCCAGCTCTGCCATTTCACTTTTCAGGTCAAAATGTAGAGTACTGCTTCAGTGTCTTCCATGCATAACTATACAATGATTTGTCTTAAAACTGTTTCTGCTGGTGTACAGTGTAGGAGAGTGAGTGTTACTTTTATGGTAGCAGTAACCCTATATGGATGTTTAAGTAATGAGCTGTGGTACTGTGTGTGCCAGATTTAGCTGTGTGGTGTACATTGTCTTGAGTGATTAGCCATAGCACACGTTGTAAAGTACTGCGAGGACTCAGACTCCACAGCCAGCCAGCCGGCCCTGCTGTGCTTGACAAACAGAACCATTCCACTCCACCACTCCACTTCATTTCCATCTGTATGCTATCACTGGGCTGTCAGCGGCCAGATTGGCCTGTACAGTAGTTTGCAGGATGAAAGGAGGGAGATCCTGTTGAGTGAATAATCTTGCCAGTTTACAGAAGAGAGTGGTTGTCGACTTGACAGACTGTGGGTTGGTTGCACACAGATTTGGGATTCATGGGCAATCCCATAGTCCCTTTAAGTCTGGACGTGTGAATGTGAAATCAATGGTACATCCATACAACAGTTTGTTTGCTGGGCTCTGAGACGCTTTGAGATTTAAATAAAAGTCATGGATCTTCACCTTAAGGCTTGAGGACATGGAGAAGAGAACCTCAACAAAGTGTTGCAGCATAGAATACTATGTTCTCTCCTACAATATTTAGAATTTTCTTGAATTATTCAAGTCTGTCTGTATTTCACAAAACAATTAAAAAATATATATAGTATCGTTGGCATAAAAGTATACATGTAAACAGGATCTCAGAGACTACTACAATGTACGCTAAGACTTCAAACCTTACCTCCACCTTCCCGTATCATATATTTTAGTGAGAAGACATCCCAGTGAGAGGACATTGATCATCCTAAAGTGGAAAAACTTCACTAACCCCTCATTTAACCTGTGTGTGTGTGGGTGTGTGTGTGTGTGTGGGGGGGCAGTAGCAGTAGCAGTAGCAGTAGCAGTAGCAGTAGCAGCAGTAGCAGCAGTAGAAGTAGCAGCAGCAGTAGCAGTGGTAGCAGTAGCAGTAGCAGCAATAGCAGTAGCAGCAGTAGCAGCAGCTACAGTCGCAGCAGCAGCAACAGTAGCAGCAGCAGCAGCAGTAGCAGTAGCAGCAGCAGTAGCAGTGGCAGCAGCAACAGTAGCAGCAACAGCAACAGTAGCAGCAGCAGCAGCAGTAGCAGTAGCAGCAGCAGTAGCAGTGGCAGCAACAGTAGCAGCAGCAGCAGCAGTAGCAGCAGCAGCAGTAGCAGTGGCAGCAGCAACAGTAGCAGCAGCAGCAACAGTAGCAGTGCAGCAGCAGTAGCAGTGGCAGCAACAGTAGCAGCAGCAGCAGCAGTAGCAGCAGCAGCAGTAGCAGTGGCAGCAGCAACAGTAGCAGCAGCAGCAACAGTAGCAGCAGCAGCAGCAGCAGTAGCAGTAGCAGCAGCAGCAGCAGTAGCAGTAGCAGTAGCAGCAGCAGTAGCAGTAGCAGTAGCAGCAGTGGCAGCAGCAGCAGTAGCAGCAGCAGCAGCAGCAGTAGCAGCAGCAGCAGTAGCAGCAGCAGCAGCAGTAGCAGTGGCAGCAGCAGTAGCAGTGGCAGCAGCAACAGTAGCAGCAGCAGCAGCAGCAGCAGCAACAGTAGCAGTGGCAGCGGCAATAGCAGTAGCAGCAGCAGTAGCAGTAGCAGTAGCAGTAGCAGCAGTAGCAGTAGGAGCAGCAGTAGCAGCAGCAGCAGCAGTAGGAGCAGTAGCAGCAGCAGTAGCAGCAGTAGTAGTAGCAGCAGCAGCAGTAGTAGTAGCAGTAGCAGGAGTAGCAGTAGCAACAGCAGCAGCAACAGTAGGAGCAGTAGCAGTAGCAGCAACAGTAGAAGCAGTAGCAGCAGCAGTAGCAGCAGCAACAGTAGGAGCAGTAGCAGCAGCAGCAGCAGCAGCAGCAGCAGTAGCAGCAGCAGCAGCAGCAGCAGCAGCAACAGTAGGAGCAGTAGCAGTGGCAGCAAGCAGCAGCAGCAGTAGCAGCAGCAGCAGCAGCAGCAGCAGCAGCAGTAGCAGCAGCAGTGGCAGTGGCAGCATTAGCAGTAGCAGCAGCAGTAGCAGCAGCAGCAGCAGCAGTATCAGTATCAGTATCAGTATCAGTAGCAGTAGCAGCAGCAGCAGCAGCAGCAGTAGCAGCAGTAGAAGCAGCTGCAACAGAAGGAGCAGTAGCAACAGCAGCAGCAGAAGCAGCAGCAGCAGTAGTAGTAGCAGTAGCAGCAGCAGCAGCAGTAGCAGCAGTAGCAGTAGCAACAGCAGCAGCAACAGTAGGAACAGTAGCAGCAGCAGCAGCGACAGTAGCAGTAGCAGCAGCAGTGGCAGAGGCAGCAGTAGCAGCAGCAACAGTAGGAGCAGCAGCAGCAGTAGCAGCAGCAGCAGCAGTAGCAGTAGCAGCAGAAGCAGCAGCAGTAGCAGTGGCAGCAGTAGCAGTAGCAGCAGTAGCAGTAGCAACAGTAGCAGTAGCAGTAGCAGCAGCAGTGGCAACAGTAGTAGCAGTAGCAGCAGCAGCAGTAGCAACAGCAGCAGCAGCAGCAGTAGCAACAGTAGGAGCAGGATCAGGGCTAGGAGCGAGGTGGCTTTCCGTATTGTATAATACGCGTAACTCCTCTTGCTGTTGATTTTCTGCATTATCCACAGTCAAACATCAGGCAAAACAAAGAAGGAATGCTATTTTTCATTCCTGTTAAACAGCGACAACCTCACAAGTCTTTCATTAATGTGTAAGTGGCGTTCCCATTCATATCAAGGTGTAAGCGGAAAATAATTAAGGACTACTTACAGTAGTTAGAGTATTTCTTGAATAGTATTTTGTTGTAATGCATTTGTACAGCACTTAAATATCTATAGAGGTGAGGTGATCGATATACTGTATCGAACATGAAATCTGACTCATGATTTAACACGGTGACTGTTCAGACGGAAACATTTAGCTTTCCTCTACACAACAACACTGCCTTAAGCCCAGTACGGTCCTCCTTCTTCCCAGAGTGCACCAGTGCAACCCCAGGCCCCCTCTCCAGCCAGCAATCAATGTGACGGCACAGTGCTGGCAGGAGAGTGTTATTAAATAGGCTTTGTGGAAGGCCTCTAGGTAGCTCCCAGGACCAGACAGAGATAGCGTGAGGGGGGCTATTTGGCTTAAGTGTTTTTTATTAGAATGGATGGAGACTTAAGCCCCATAACGAAGCATCAGCTATTTATCCCAGACAGGGGCCCTCTTTACAGCTCTCTCTTTCTCTCTTTCTTTCTCCACCTAGCCCATAGTGGGCTTATTGTAAAACACTGGCCCCTCCGTCATTGCAAAGGCCTGCATACTCTCTCTTTCACTTGACTCAGCTTTTGCCCTCTCAAAATACTGAGGCAGCAGGCTGGTATTCTGCAGATCCTTTATCATCTGCACCAAGCCTATTTCTAGTTGGCTGAACCAATAATCATTACCCCTGAAAACAAACTGTCCGCAGAAAGAGGAGTGGCAGTGGGACCAATTCCTTGAATTGTGCGTGCATATGTACGTCCGTGTGTGAATGTGTGTGTTCAAGTGTGTGTGTGTCCCAAGATTTAGGATAATAAGGACAATGGGCAACAACAAAACAGGACTAATGGTTACACCCCAGGCAGCTCACACACTTTCTCACAGTGGTATATATTGGATCCAGCTGTCCGTTGAAGACATATCTTCTTTCTCCAGCTGTAATGGTATGTTGACAGTAACATGTGTAGGCTTGCTTTTACACTGCCCACAACTGACACTGGAAAACTCACAACATCTGCTCTCAACAAAGGAAATTAAATGAGGAAGAAAGACCCACAACCCCCAAATGGGTAAAATAACCCTGGCTACCAATTTTAACCTCACACCTTTCTGAACCTCTCCAGTTTCCACCACCTCAACACCAGAACTTCACAGATGGAACCATTATGAAATGATAAACTGAACAGGCACTAATCTCAGCACCCAGAACCAAATCTTACATGCGCACTGGTCAGTTATTCGGCTGATGAGGCTACATTTAGACTGACAGTACTGTACCTGTAAAGTGTGTAGACACCTTAGAGAAAGGTCTGTATGTAGACACCTCAGAGAAAGGTCTTTATGTAGACACCTCAGAGAAAGGTCTGTATGTAGACACCTCAGAGAAAGGTCTGTGTGTAGACACCTCAGAGAAAGGTCTGTGTGTAGACACCTCAGAGAAAGGTCTGTATGTAGACACCTCAGAGAAAGGTCTGTGTGTAGACACCTCAGAGAAAGGTCTGTATGTAGCCACCTCAGAGAAAGGTCTGTGTGTAGACACCTCAGAGAAAGGTCTGTATGTAGACACCTCAGAGAAAGGTCTGTGTGTAGACACCTCAGAGAAAGGTCTGTATGTAGACACCTCAGAGAAAGGTCTGAATGTAGACACCTCAGAGGAAGGTCTGTGTGTAGACACCTCAGAAAAATGTCTCTATGTAGACACCTCAGAGAAAGGTCTGTATGTAGAAACCTCAGAGAAAGGTCTGTATGTAGACACCTCTGAGAAAGGTCTCTATGTAGACACCTCAGAGAAAGGTCTGTATGTAGACACCTCAGAGAAAGGTCTGTATGTAGACACCTCAGAGAAAGGTCTGTGTGTAGACACCTCGGAGAAAGGTCTCTATGTAGACACCTCAGAGAAAGGTCTGTATGTAGACACCTCGGAGAAAGGTCTCTATGTAGACACCTTAGAGAAAGGTCTGTGTGTAGACACCTCGAAGAAAGGTCTCTATGTAGACACCTCAGAGAAAGGTCTGTATGTAGACACCTCGGAGAAAGGTCTCTATGTAGACACCTTAGAGAAAGGTCTGTATGTAGACACCTTAGAGAAAGGTCTGTATGTAGACACCTCAGAGAAAGGTCTCTATGAAGACACCTCAGAGAAAGGTCTGTATGTAGACACCTCAGAGAAAGGTCTGTATGTAGACACCTTAGAGAAAGGTCTGTATGTAGACACCTCAGAGAAAGGGTTGTGTGTAGACACCTCAGAGAAAGGGTTGTATGTAGACACCCCGGAGAAAGGGCTGTATGTAGACACCTCAGAGAAAGGGTTGTGTGTAGACACCTCAGAGAAAGGTCAGTATGTAGATACCTCAGAGAAAGGTCTGTGTGTAGACACCTCAGAGAAAGGTCAGTATGTAGATACCTCAGAGAAAGGGCTGTATGTAGACACCTCAGAGAAAGGTCAGTATGTAGACACCTCAGAGAAAGGTCAGTATGTAGACACCTCAGAGAAAGGGTTGTGTGTAGACACCTCAGAGAAAGGTCAGTATGTAGACACCTCAGAGAAAGGTCAGTATGTAGACACCTCAGAGAAAGGTCTCTATGTAGACACCTCAGAGAAAGGTCTGTGTGTAGACACCTCAGAGAAAGGGTTGTGTGTAGACACCTCAGAGAAAGGTCAGTATGTAGACACCTCAGAGAAAGGTCAGTATGTAGACACCTCAGAGAAAGGTCTCTATGTAGACACCTCAGAGAAAGGGTTGTATGTAGACACCTCAGAGAAAGGGCTGTATGTAGACACCTTAGAGAAAGGTCTGTATGTAGACACCTCAGAGAAAGGTCTCTATGAAGACACCTCAGAGAAAGGTCTGTATGTAGACACCTCAGGGAAAGGGTTGTGTGTAGACACCTCAGAGAAAGGGTTGTGTGTAGACACCTCAGAGAAAGGGTTGTATGTAGACACCCCAGAGAAAGGGCTGTATGTAGACACCTCAGAGAAAGGGTTGTGTGTAGACACCTCAGAGAAAGGTCTGAATGTAGACACCTCAGAGGAAGGTCTGTGTGTAGACACCTCAGAAAAATGTCTCTATGTAGACACCTCAGAGAAAGGTCTGTATGTAGAAACCTCAGAGAAAGGTCTGTATGTAGACACCTCAGAGAAAGGTCTGTATGTAGACACCTCTGAGAAAGGTCTCTATGTAGACACCTCAGAGAAAGGTCTGTGTGTAGACACCTCAGAGAAAGGTCTGTGTGTAGACACCTCAGAGAAAGGGTTGTGTGTAGACACCTCAGAGAAAGGTCTGTGTGTAGACACCTCAGAGAAAGGTCAGTATGTAGACACCTCAGAGAAAGGGTTGTGTGTAGACACCTCAGAGAAAGGTCAGTATGTAGACACCTCAGAGAAAGGTCTCTATGTAGACACCTCAGAGAAAGGTCTGTGTGTAGACACCTCAGAGAAAGGTCTGTATGTAGACACCTCAGAGAAAGGTCTCTATGAAGACACCTCAGAGAAAGGTCTGTATGTAGACACCTCAGAGAAAGGTCTGTATGTAGACACCTCAGAGAAAGGTCTGTATGTAGACACCTCAGAGAAAGGGTTGTGTGTAGACACCTCAGAGAAAGGGTTGTGTGTAGACACCTCGGAGAAAGGTCTCTATGTAGACACCTTAGAGAAAGGTCTGTGTGTAGACACCTCGGAGAAAGGTCTCTATGTAGACACCTCAGAGAAAGGTCTGTATGTAGACACCTCGGAGAAAGGTCTCTATGTAGACACCTTAGAGAAAGGTCTGTATGTAGACACCTTAGAGAAAGGTCTGTATGTAGACACCTCAGAGAAAGGTCTCTATGAAGACACCTCAGAGAAAGGTCTGTATGTAGACACCTCAGAGAAAGGTCTGTATGTAGACACCTCAGAGAAAGGGTTGTGTGTAGACACCTCAGAGAAAGGGTTGTGTGTAGACACCTCAGAGAAAGGGTTGTATGTAGACACCCCAGAGAAAGGGCTGTATGTAGACACCTTAGAGAAAGGTCTGTATGTAGACACCTCAGAGAAAGGTCTCTATGAAGACACCTCAGAGAAAGGTCTGTATGTAGACACCTCAGAGAAAGGGTTGTGTGTAGACACCTCAGAGAAAGGGTTGTGTGTAGACACCTCAGAGAAAGGGTTGTATGTAGACACCCCAGAGAAAGGGCTGTATGTAGACACCTCAGAGAAAGGGTTGTGTGTAGACACCTCAGAGAAAGGTCTGTATGTAGACACCTCAGAGAAAGGTCTCTATGAAGACACCTCAGAGAAAGGTCTGTATGTAGACACCTCAGAGAAAGGTCTGTATGTAGACACCTTAGAGAAAGGTCTGTATGTAGACACCTTAGAGAAAGGTCTGTATGTAGACACCTCAGAGAAAGGGTTGTGTGTAGACACCTCAGAGAAAGGGTTGTGTGTAGACACCTCAGAGAAAGGGTTGTATGTAGACACCCCAGAGAAAGGGCTGTATGTAGACACCTTAGAGAAAGGTCTGTATGTAGACACCTCAGAGAAAGGTCTCTATGAAGACACCTCAGAGAAAGGTCTGTATGTAGACACCTCAGAGAAAGGGTTGTGTGTAGACACCTCAGAGAAAGGGTTGTGTGTAGACACCTCAGAGAAAGGGTTGTATGTAGACACCCCAGAGAAAGGGCTGTATGTAGACACCTCAGAGAAAGGGTTGTGTGTAGACACCTCAGAGAAAGGTCAGTATGTAGATACCTCAGAGAAAGGTCTGTGTGTAGACACCTCAGAGAAAGGTCAGTATGTAGAAACCTCAGAGAAAGGGCTGTATGTAGACACCTCAGAGAAAGGTCAGTATGTAGACACCTCAGAGAAAGGTCAGTATGTAGACACCTCAGAGAAAGGGTTGTGTGTAGACACCTCAGAGAACGGTCAGTATGTAGACACCTCAGAGAAAGGTCAGTATGTAGACACCTCAGAGAAAGGTCTCTATGTAGACACCTCAGAGAAAGGTCTGTGTGTAGACACCTCAGAGAAAGGTCTGTGTGTAGACACCTCAGAGAAAGGGTTTTGTGTAGACACCTCAGAGAAAGGTCAGTATGTAGACATCTCAGAGAAAGGTCAGTATGTAGACACCTCAGAGAAAGGTCTCTATGTAGACACCTCAGAGAAAGGGTTGTATGTAGACACCTCAGAGAAAGGTCAGTATGTAGACACCTCAGAGAAAGGTCTCTATGTAGACACCTCAGAGAAAGGGTTGTATGTAGACACCTCAGAGAAAGGTCAGTATGTAGACACCTCAGAGAAAGGTCTCTATGTAGACACCTCAGAGAAAGGGTTGTGTGTAGACACCTCAGAGAAAGGTCAGTATGTAGACACCTCAGAGAAAGGTCTCTATGTAGACACCTCAGAGAAAGGGTTGTATGTAGACACCTCAGAGAAAGGTCAGTATGTAGACACCTCAGAGAAAGGGTTGTATGTAGACACCTCAGAGAAAGGTCAGTATGTAGACACCTCAGAGAAAGGGTTGTATTTAGACACCTCAGTGCTGTCTAGAAGAATGCCCGTTAAGTTTATTGTTTCATAATGTCTGTAGGGGCATGTTCTATGGTGGCTTCACTCCAACTTCTGTCTCATGCATGTGGGAAATACAAAGAGCTGGCACAAAAACAGAGAGACAGAGACAGAGAGAGAGAGAGAGAGAGGGAGAGGGGATGGAGGAAAGAAAGAAAGAAAGAAAGAAAGAAAGAAAGAAAGAAAGAAAGAAAGAAAGAAAGAAAGAAAGGAGGGAGTGGAGTGGAGGCCCAGCTGTGCTGTCAGAACCCTGGGAAAGTCTTCTCTCTCTCTCTCTCTCTCTCTCTCTCTCTCTCTCTCTCTCTCTCTCTCTCTCTCTCTCTCTCTCTCCCTGTCTCTCTCTCTCTCTCTCTCTTTCTCTCTTTTATCTTACCATGCAGGCCCTGTCAGAACCCTGGGAAAGTATTCTCTCTCTCTCTCTCGCTCTCTCTCTCTCTCTCTCTCTCTCTCTCTCTCTCTCTCTCTCTCTCTCCCCCTGTCTCTCTCTCTCTCTTTCTCTCTTTTATCTTACCATGCAGGCCCTGTCAGAACCCTGGGAAAGTATTCTCTCTCTCTCTCTCTCTCTCTCTCTCTCTCTCTCTCTCTCTCTCTCTCTCTCTCCCTGTCTCTCTCTCTCTCTCTCTCTCTCTCTCTCTCTCTCTCTCTCTCTCTCTCTCTCTCTCTCTCTCTGTCTCTCCCTCTCTCTCTCTCTCTCTCTCTCTCTCTCCCTCTCTCTCTCTCTCTCTCTCTCTCTCTCTCTCTCCCTCTCTCTCTCTCTCTCTCTCTCTCTCTCTCTCTCTCTCTCTCTCTCCTGACTCTCTCTCTCTTCCTCTCTTTTATCTTACCATGCAGGCCCTGTCAGAACCCTGGGAAAGTATTCTCTGTAATACCACAGATTGACTATATATACAAAAGTATGTGGACACCCCTTCAAATCAGCGGATTTGGCTATTACAGCTGACAGGTGTATAAAATTCTTAAACTGTTAAAATAATGTCTGAGACTATAACATAATTGATATGGCAGGTGAAAATCCAACTGAGATTCTTTTTTCGAGTTCCCAGGCTCTTATTTTTTTTGTGAAAAACAAGGAAGAATTTAGAGTTTTGGTTAGGAGACCACCTAAACAAAGTGCAGTCTTTTTGGACTCCTTTGTTTGCATGTTGAACAAGTGGATTACTGAAATCGATGGCGCCAACTAAACTGACTTTTTGGGATATAAAGAATGATTTTATCTAACAAAACAACCATTCATGTTGTAGCTGGCACCCTTGGGATTGCAAACAGAGGAAGATCTTCAAAAGGAAGTGATTTAATCGCTATTTGTGATGTTATGAAGCCTGTGCTGGTTGACAAATATGTTGATCTGGGGCGCCATGGTATCCTTACGCCATAAAGACTATTGGAAATCGGACAACGCAGTTCGATTAACATGAATTTAAGCTTTAAAATGACATAAGATACTTGTATGTTCACGAATGTTTAATATCACAATTATTTATTTGAATTGCGTGCCCTCCAATTTCACAGGATAGCGGGACGCCTATCCCATTAACTGACTTGCCTAGTTAAAAAATATATATAAATTAATAATAAATTAATAAATAAATAAATAAATTAATCCTGTATACATTTTAACTTATGTTTATTTATTTCACTTGCCAGTATATCAACCAACAAGTGGTTGAAATGTTTTATTTTTAATCTGATTTTTATTAATATCAAATTTTTACTTTTATTTTTTACTTTTATTTTTATAGCCTCTTTTTTCGAGTTCCCAGGCTCTTATTTTTTTGTGAAAAACAAGGAAGAATTTAGATCACAATTATTTATTTATTTATTTGAATTGCGTGCCCTCCAATTTCACAGGATAGCGGGACGCCTATCCCATTAACTGACTTGCCTAGTTAAAAAATATATATATAGATTAATAATAAATTAATAAATTAATTAATAAATTAATCCTGTATACATTTTAACTTATGTTTATTTATTTCACTTGCCAGTATATCAACCAACAAGTGGTTGAAATGTTTTATTTTTAATCTGATTTTTATTAATATCAAATTTTTACTTTTATTTTTTACTTTTATTTTTATAGCCTCTTTTTTCGAGTTCCCAGGCTCTTATTTTTTTGTGAAAAACAAGGAAGAATTTAGAGTTTTGGTTAGGAGACCACCTAAACAAAGTGCAGTCTTTTTGGACTCCTTTGTTTGCATGTTGAACAAGTGGATTACTGAAATCGATGGCGCCAACTAAACTGAATTTTTGGGATATAAAGAATGATTTTATCTAACAAAACAACCATTCATGTTGTAGCTGGCACCCTTGGGATTGCAAACAGAGGAAGATCTTCAAAAGGAAGTGATTTATTTAATCGCTATTTGTGATGTTATGAAGCCTGTGCTGGTTGACAAATATGTTGATCTGGGGCGCCATGGTATCCTTACGCCATAAAGACTATTGGAAATCGGACAACGCAGTTCGATTAACAAGAATTTAAGCTTTAAAATGACATAAGATACTTTACTTGTATGTTCACGAATGTTTAATATCACAATTATTTATTTGAATTGCGTGCCCTCCAATTTCACAGGATAGCGGGACGCCTATCCCATTAACTGACTTGCCTAGTTAAAAAATATATATAAATTAATAATTGGCTTACTGAAGAGCTCAGTGACTTTCAATGTGGCACCTTCATAGGATGCCACCTTTCCAACAAGTCAGTTTGTAAAATTTCTGCCCTGCTAGAGCAGCTCTGTTCAACTGTAAGTGCTGTTATTTTTCAAGTGGAAACATATAGGAGCAACAATGGCTCTGCCACGAAGTGGTAGGCCACACAAGCTCACACAACGGGACCACTGAAGTACACAGTGCAGAAAAATAGTCTGTCCTTGGTTGCAGCACTCACTGCCGAGTTCCAAACTGCCTCTGGAAGCAACATCAGCACAATAACTGTTCGTCAGGAGCTTCATGAAATGGGTTTCCATGGCCGAGCAGCCACACTTAAGCCTAAGATCACCATGTGCAATGGCAAGCGTCGGCTAGAGTAGTGTAAAGCTTGCTGCCATTGGACTCTGGAGCAGTGGAAACGTGTTCTCTGGAGTGATGAATCACACTTCACCATCTGGCAGTTGACGGACAAATCTGGGTTTGGCGGATGCCAGGAGAACACAACCTGCCCGAATGCATAGTGCCAACTATAAAATTTGATGGAAGGAATAATGGTCTGGGTCTGTTTTTCATGGTTCGGGCTAGGCCCCTTAGTTCCAGTGGAGGGAAATCTTAATGCTACAACATACATTGACATTATAGACAATTCTGTGCTTCCAACTTTGTGGAAACAGTTTGGGGAAGGTCCTTTCCTGTTACAGCATGACAAAGCATGGTCTATACAGATATGGTTTGTCGAGATGTGCGGAAGAACTTGACTGGCCTGCACAGAGCCCTGACCTCAACCCCATTGAACACCTTTGGGATGAATTGAAATGCCGACTGCGAGCCAGGGCTAATTGCCCAACATCAGTGCTCGACCTCAATATTGCTCTTGTGGCTGAATGGAAGCAAGTCCCCGCAGCAATGTTCCAACATCTAGTGGAAAGCCTTCGCAAAAGAGTGGAGGCTGTTATAGCAGCAAGGGGGGATCAATGCCATATTAATGTCCATGATTTTGGAATGAGATGTTCGACGAGCCGGTGTCCACATACCTGTACTTTTGGTCATGTGGTGTAACTTTTAATGGCCAAGGTAAAAAAATAAAAATATAAATTAACAACAACACTAAAATATTTACCCATGATTCAAACCAAATGTGTGACATAAGCCTTTAGTTAAGTGACAATGATGGCTTATTCCAAAATATAGATACAATTATCTTAAATGTAGAAGTATTAAAAAGGGACACATACAACAGAATATTCTATACAGGCTTCTCAATTTCATTAACGTTTCATTGAATAAAACAAACACTCCAGTCCTCTCCATCTAACTCTGAAATTAGACATTATGTTTCATACAAACAGCATCTCAGTTCCACCAATAATCCTGCAAATGAAATAGATTTTCCCTCTAGCTCTTCCAATTGTGATCACAGCTGGGTTTCCCATATATGGTATTAATGGGGCACCCAGCTCCTGATCTGAAGCCGGGGTATTCTGGGCACATCACAACATCAAATCCCACTGTAACTGCCTTCATGCAAATACAGGTCCCTCTCTAACACAATATGGGTTTGAATAAATGGAATTTGTGTCCATTATCTTGATGGTAAAATAGATCTTGACAATTGTTTGATGTAATTTCTAACATGCCTAAACAAAAGCACAGGGCACTGTGTACAAAGACATGTACTGTTGCAATGTGCAATTTTCACTTGGATTAAGGTGGACCACCAACCACGATTTGTGCTGGAAAAGCATGCCTTGAGAAAGCTAAACAGCAAGCAGTAAAAAAGTAGTCCCATAAATTCCAATTATAGAAATGTAAATGCAATTGGGCAATCACCATTTTGTTTTTTGCTTGACATGAAATTCATCAAATCAGAGGTGAAACTGATTTTCTCCATAAAGATGGGTTAGCAATGGGATTTTTCCAATTAGCTTTTGTTTGTTTTTTGAGCCCGACATTGGCACTAATTTAGATTAGACTGGCTAACATACAGCTATTGTCTGAGTTGTCTCGGTCTCCAGGGGAGAAGAATCACTAAATAGGTAGAGCAGACAAGACTATATCAGGTAGCCTAGTGGTTAGAGTGTTGGGCCAGTAACCGAAAAGTTGCTGGATTTGTCATAATGCCCCTGAACAAAGCAGTTAACCCACTGTTCCCTGATAGGCTGTCCTTATAAATAAGAATGTGTTCTTAACTGACTTACCTAGTTAAATGTAAAAAATACTAAATATCCTGTCTTACAGCCTTCCACACTTTATCCTTAAACAATCATCCCACCCCATCCATCCCCATTCCAATCCTCTCTGTCTCTCCAGCAGGTGGGGGTGGTCATACACTATGCAACAGGACCTTTGTGGCTAATCTGCATCCTGAAATGACTTCCTCTGTCTGTCACACTAACTTACTGGAAGAGAGATGAGTTGGTTCATTTTAGGCAATGTAATTTAAACAAACTGAATAGGCCAAATATTTAAGTCAGAATTATTCAAAAGTCAGAATTATTCAGAAGATTCCTGACCTGTTTTTCATCACTTCCATGGCCTGCGTGGAATTAACATATTTTTACTGCGTGTGTGTGTGTGTGTGCATCATCGGCAGCCTTGTCCGTAGTGGAGTGTTTGGCCTGGTCGTCTACTCCAGGGTCTCAGGTGTGTGTTATCTCTGTCTGAGCCCCTTGGAACAATCCTCAGATTTGCCTGCCAGTCAGCCCAGCCAGGTTTAAACTGCTCTTGTAAATGACACAGCCCTACCCTGGATTCTTCATTCGGAGGAAAATCTATTATTTGACCCCCCTTACATTTCACAGTCCATTTGGAACATGCGGGGCCCAATTACACCCTAGCAGAAAGGCCAGTCTTTATACCATTCCCACGATGACCACCATCTAGCAGCGCCATACAGAGCACTGCTGCTATTGCTCACGTTACCAGCACTTGTGCCAATGATGAGCGTGCTAATGGCCTGGTTACCCACTCTTAAGCCACACCAAGGACACAGACACATCAGTGGACAGCATTTCCTCATGCAGCCCGCCTGTTGTAGTGTCTCGGGGCTGGGAGGTGATTGCCCCGTGTCCAGTGGCGGTGAGCGAATGGCGTTTGGCGCTTTGACAGACCTAGTGAAAGCTGATTACCAGGAGGCATCTATTAATTTGTCCCTAATCACGACAAAGAGAGTAGCTGGCTAACAGCTGTGAAATGGCAGCCGCTGTGAGGAAATGAGGCTGGGGGAAAGGCCGGGGACGAGGGGTTAGGACCTGCACCGTCATTACCGCCTGCCATTGTGTGTGCTCGCTCAGAGCTTAGCTGCAGGTAACTCAATAAGTGAACACGGAGGGGACTTTATACCAGGCCTTTGTGAAGGACTATACAGGAGGATCCTAGATGGCTGGGGAGAGAAAGAGAGGGGATTTGTTTGCATGGCCTGAGTGGAAGCTCTTATGATCCAGGTGAGAAGCTGACTGTAACAAGTTTATGCCCTCCTCATTTATCTGCTGAGAGTAAGGGATTTGTCATGGGCTCTTTTCTCAACTAAATGTTCGGAGGAAGCCAGTCAGTGTTAGGTATAAGGCTGACCATTGGAGAAAAGGGTAGAGGGCTACTGATATACAACCGTATGCTGAGCCAAAGCTTCTTATGCACAATTCATTTATCTCAGAATAATTTTTTTTAAACCTCTATGGGATCGGCGACCTAACGTGCTAATGTGATTAGCCTGAGGTTGTAATTAAGAAGAACATTTCCCAGGACATAGACATATCTAATATTGGCAGAAAGCTTAAATGATTGTTAATCTAACTGCACTGTCCAATTTACAGAAGCTATGACAGTGAAAGAACACCATGATATTGTTTGAGGAGAGTGCAAAGTTGTGTACTTGAAAATGTATCAATAAACCAATTAGGCACATTTAGGCAGACATTTTGAAAACTAATGTAATGGTTCATTGGATCAGTCTAAAACGGAAGCTCGGAAACTTACATACACTTAGGTTGAATATTCAATAATATTCCAACCGGACAATTGCTTTGTCTTTAGAAATGAAAAGGAACGCAGCTAGCTCTCACAGCCGGAGGGCATGATTTAGCTGTTGGCCTTCTGCCAAACCCCTGGTTTAACCAGCTCTTGTTCGCTCCCCCTTCATGGCAGAAGCCTGTTGACATCTAGTGGAAGCCTTAGGAAGTGCAATCGGACCAAATTTCCACTGTATATTGGATAGGCAAAGACTTGAAACCTACAAACCTCAGATTTCCCACTTCCTAGTTGGATTTTTCTCAGGTTTTCGCCTGCCATATGAGTTATGTTATACTCACAGACATCATTCAAACAGTTTTAGAAACTTCAGAGTGTTTTCTATCCAAATCTTGTGTTGAGGACCAGCGTAGTGGAGGTGAAGTTGCCTACCTTCATCTGTCCTGTTGGAAGGACAACCACTGCCCCAGTGCCCCAGTCTGAGGTCCTGAGCACTGCAGCAGGTTTTCATCATGGATCTCTCTGCTCTGTTTATCTTTCCCTTGATCCTGACTAGTCTCCCAGTCCCTGCCGCTGAAATATCTCCCCACAGCATGATGTTTCCACCACCATGCTACACCGTAGGGATGGTGCCAGGTTTCCTCCAGATGTGATGCTTCACATTCAGGCCAAAGTTCAATCTTGGTCTGTGTCCTTTAGGTGACTTTTGGCAAACTCCCAGCGGGCTGTCATGTGCCTTTTACCGAGGAGTGGCTTCCGTCTGGTCACTCTAACATAAAGGACTGATTGGTGGAGTGCTGCAGAGATGGTTGTCCTTCTGGAAGGTTCTCCCATCTCCACAAAGGAACTCTGGAGCTCTGTCAGAGTGACCATCGGGTTCTCCGTCCCCTCCCTGACCAAGGAAGGACCTTCTCCCAAATTGCTCCTTTTAGCAAAGGGTCTGAATACTTATGTTAATAAGGTACTTCTGAAACCTGTTTTTGCTTTGTCATTATGGGGTGTGTGTAGATTGATGAGCATTTATTTTTATTTAATCCATTTTAGAATAAGACTGTAAAAGGTCAAGGGGTCTGAATTCCTCCCGAATGTACAATATTCATCTTGCCCAGATGGGATAGGGCAGTAGGCAGTGTGCAGTGCAATGGCGATTGCGTCATCTGTGGATTTATTAGGACGGCATGCAAATTGCAGTGGGTCTTGGGTGTCAGGTAAGGTGGAGGTGATATGATAACTACTGAAGCCTCTCAAATCACTTCATGATGACAGAAGTGAGTGCTATGGGGTGATTGCCATTTGTGACCGACACCTTGATCCGGTCTTATCTAGCAAAATTTGAAATTGCGTTTTTTTACATTGGATAAATGCAGAGACTCGGAGCTAGAATATGGTATATCATACACTGCACTTGAGGAACACTGGTAAAGTAATTCTGCTTTGAAAGTTGATAAACTTGTCACCCTACTTTTTAGAAAATGGCCCTTGAATGTTTTGGTACACCATTCAAGATTGTTCCCACCCTCTTAAGTCAGCCCCACCCATCTCTTTAAGGATTCACCTGTGAGGTCGTGCTAAACAGTGAGTAGTGTAGTAAAGATTAAGTGGTAAAAGTAGTAGCCTACAATAATTAAACAGAAAATATTTTATCAATATTAGATTACGCTTAGCCAGACACTTGTCTAATGGATAATTTGAAAGCCACATCTTGCGAAGTGGATGGGTCGCTACAGACGGTGTAAAGCCACATCTTGCTAAGTGGATGGGTCGCTACAGACGGTGTAAAGCCACATCTTGCTAAGTGGATGGGTCGCTACAGACTGTGTAAAGCCACATCTTGCTAAGTGGATGGGTCGCTACAGACGGTGTAAAGCCACATCTTGCTAAGTGGATGGGTCGCTACAGATGGTGTAAAGCCACATATTGCTAAGTGGATGGGTCGCTACAGACGGTGTAAAGCCACATCTTGCTAAGTGGATGGGTCGCTACAGACGGTGTAAAGCCACATCTTGCTAAGTGGATGGGTCGCTACAGACGGTGTAAAGCCACATCTTGCTAAGTGGATGGGTCGCTACAGATGGTGTAAAGCCACATCTTGCTAAGTGGATGGGTCGCTACAGACGGTGTAAAGCCACATCTTGCTAAGTGGATGAGTCGCTACAGACGGTGTAAAGCCACATCTTGCTAAGTGGATGAGTCGCTACAGACGGTGTAAAGCCACATCTTGCTAAGTGGATGGGTCGCTACAGACGGTGTAAAGCCACATCTTGCTAAGTGGATGAGTCGCTACAGACGGTGTAAACGGTACAGTAAAATGGTTGCTTTGTCACTATCGTTGGAATGAATATCGTATGTTGAGTTCCACATCATTTTAATGAATAAAGTGAAACTTAGCAAAGACAAAAAACAAATAAACAATAAACTAACAACGAACCGTGACTACAGAGATGCTAGGTGCAATAACTAAAAACAATATCCCATAACACACAGGTGGAAAAAATGCTACTTAAGAGTAGCCAGCTGCCTCTAATTGGGAATCATACTAAAACACCAGGATAGAACAAACAAACTAGAACCCCACATAGAAAATATAAACTAGACTAAACCCCTAGTCACGCCCTGACCTACTCTACCATAGAAAATAAAGGCTTTCTATGGTCAGGACGTGACATACTTGCATAGTAGCAATATCAAAAATAGATTGTGTCAATGTAAAGAAAAAATGAACAAGTGTCAATGTCAGTCGAGAAAGAACAAAGTAATACACAGTATGTACAAGAACAATATCAGTGATATTGGTGATAGATGAGGTAGTTATATTCATACATTCAGGGGTAAAGTGGCTGAGGAGCAGGATAGTTGTTTTTATAGTAGCAGCAACATATGGCGTGTGTGTTAGGAGAGAGTCATGTGAATAGAGGCATTACAGATAGTGCTGATGACTGGAAACTCGCCACCGTGATGAACTGGTCCGTCCGATCCACGCATGGACAAGGGAATCTATATTTTCAGAGAGCCTGTTTCTGTCCTGCCCTTGACTTTGGTGCAGGGCATGTGATGTTCATAGCCTCTTTGTTGCGAGGAGTTAAAAACTAGATGGGACCTGGCTGCATAGGGTCAGAAGGATAGTGCCTGTAGTGAAATGACTGTAGTGTAATATTAAGGAAGCGGATGTGCTCTTTAAAACCAAGTTAACTTAACTCTTAATTTGTTATTTGTTTTGAGCTACGTCTGTTTGAAATGTGTGAGAACATTTGCTTTATCTTGAAAATTCTCAGTAATCTACAGAAGCATTCTAGAGTTATATTGGAGTCTAAATGGTTAACCATTTAGAATGAGTGTCTAAACCTAATGTTTTAACCCTATCCAAAACTTTTACCTTTAATCTTCTAAATTTGATCTTTGGAGCAACTTCAAATTTTGACTTTTGGAGAAATGGAACGATACTGAACAGGCTGTCTGCCGGCTGTTTACATCTCTCCACAAGCCAACACCACTTTGGTACTCAACAAACTGTATGGGGCCATAAACAAACTTGAAACCACACACCCAGAGGTGACTTCCTGCTTACGAGCTCAATACGTGCTCCTATGAAACAGACGCGTGGCTACAAGACTGTTTTGATAGTACACACCAGGATATGTTCCCTGGATTCCTCCGATAGCATTGAGGATTTTATCACATCAGTCATGGGCTTCATCAATAAGTGCAATCCCTCCTTGTCCCCGTCTGTAATCCCAACATATTTCAAGCTGACCACCATTGTCCCTGTTCCCAATAACTCCAAGGTAACCTGCCTAAATGACTATCACTCTGTTGCACTCACATCTGTAATTATGAAGTGCTTTGAAAGGCTGATCATGACACATCAACAGACACCCTGGAGCCACTCCAATTTGCATACAGCCCAATAGATCCACAGATGCATTTCACACTGCCCTCTCCCACCTGGAAGAGAGAGGGAATTCTCTATGTGAGAATGCTGTTAATAGAATACAGCTCCGTGTTCAACACCATAGTCCCCTCTAAGCTGATCACCAAGCTCGGGTACCTGGGACTGAACACTTCCCTCTGCAACTGAATCCTGGACTTCCTGATAGGCTGGCCCCATGCAATGAGGGTAGGCAACAACACCTCTGCCATGCTGACCCTCAACATGGGGGCCCCTCAAAGTCGTGTGCTTAGACCCCTCCTGTACTCCCTGTTCACCCATGACTGCGTGGCCACACATGACTCCAATACCATCAACAAGTTTGCTGATGACACAAAGGTGGTAGGCCTGATCACAGACTGCAATGAGACAGCCTACAGGGAGGAGGTCAGAGAGTTGGCAGTTTGGTGCCAGGACAACAACCTCTCCATCAATGTCAGTAAGACCAAGGAGCTGATCGTGGAATACAGGAGAAAAAGGGGAAAGCACACCCCCATCCATATCGACGGGGCAGTAGTGGAGTGGGTTGAGAGCTTGAAGTCTCTTGGCATCCACATCACTAAGGACTTAACATGGTCCACACAAACCCACACAGTCATGAAGAGAGTACGACAGCATCTCTTCCCCTTCAGGAGGCTGAAAAAATTTGGCAAGGGCCTCGGATACTCAAAAGGTTATACAGCTGCACCATCGAGAGCATCTTGACCGCTGCACCACCCTCGACCACAAAGTACTACAGTGAGTAGTGTGGACACCACAGTATATCACTGGGGCCGAGTTCCCTGCCATCCATGACCTCTATATCAGGTGGTGTCAGAGGAATTACCGAAAAAATTACCAAAAACTTCAGCAACCCAAGCCATAGACTGTTCACTCTGTTAATGTCTGGCAAACGGTACCGGTGCATCAGCTCTGAGACCAACAGGCTCCGAGACAGTTTCTACCCTCAAGCCATAAGAATTCTAAATAGCACTATACACACACTCCCTCCCTCCCTCCCTCCCTCCCTCCCTCACACACACTACACTGACAAACAAAACCCACACACATTCACATACACTACATATGTGCACACACACACACATAACACATACACGCATACCAGTGGTGGTCGGTGCCGTTTAAGATGAGGGAGGATTATTCTTTTTTTTAATGAGCATGGCCTTATTTCTAATACAGCGTGTTGTATGACTGTCATTCATATTCTATTCACCCAGTTCATTGTAACATCAAAAGGTTTAAGCTACTACACATGATACTCACATGTTCCCTGTACCTATCATGAGTTTGCTACAACCTAGCCTATGAATGAAAGTTTATAACGTAGGTGCACAGGTCAATAGAGTATATTTTTAGTAATTGTGGTGACAGACAGTGACACATTTAATACCGCCTTGCGGTTGTAATCATTAGTCCAACAGTTGTAAACAAGACTTTTCTATTAAAAAACATTTTTTCAACAGCATCGGAAGAATGAATACACCCCTGATCACAAGCAAAAACAGGTCCCTTTCATAGCAGCCACAAACAAACAGCATGATCACTTTGCTCATTCCATTCCTTCTTGCATCTATTTGTTCTCCTCCTCTCACTTTTTTCCTTTGCTTGTGGTCTTCAGTGCACAATATCAGCTGTCTGTGACCAGGCAAAAAAACCTTTCCAAGCCAAACCTTCCTATCATAACCACTAAGCACTGCACACAGCCTACATCATTGTCACCATATTAGCTAACGTCATAGTCAATATAGCTACTCGAAATAACACATTAGTAAGCCTGCTACAATCATGCAGTACAGTGTGCAGTCAGCAAGCAGTTAAGCAGTTACACCGGCGGGCCCCAGTGGCCAATATATTTATAAAACCATAAGCTTCCCTTGATATGGAAGAGTTCCAGTGTTGGATAGCCATAGCCAGCTAGCTAACATAGCATCCCTCTGTTTGAGTCGGGTGTTTCAGTAGGCTAAACTAGCTAGCTGCATTCACTAGCTAAGTAAGTGAAAATTAAACCGATTACAGCAAGCTCTCTCTCTCTTGCTTCTCCCTTCATTTAAAAAAAATGTAGTTGTTCAAAACTGTTCAACTTTTGTCTTTCTCTCTTTGAGTCAACTACTCAACACATTTTATGCATTGCAGTGCTAGCTAGCTGTAGCTTATGATTTTAGTACTAGATTAATTGTCTGATCCTTTTATTGGGTGGACAACATGTCAGTTCATGCTGCAAGAGCTCTGATAGGTTGGAGGACATCCTCCGGAAGTTGTCATAGGTATTGTGTTAGTCTATGGAAGGGGGTGAGAACCATGACCATTCTAAGTTTTGGACTGAAGTCAATGTACCTAGAGGAGGACGGAAACTAACTGTCCTCGGGCAACACCAACGTGCTACCCTACAGAGTGCTGTTGAGGCTGTACACCTTCATAGCAAAACAGTGTGTTTTATTAAATTATTATGTGAATATATTTAGTATAGTTTGATCAAAAATTAATTGAGGAGGATGGTCCTCTCCTTCCTACTCTTAGCAGTCTCCACTGATGCAATACACATACACACATTTTCACACATCATATACTGCTGCTACCTTTGTTATTATTCTTTCTCTTATTATCTATTCTGTCTAGTCACTTTACCCTGCTTTCATCTACGTACATATCTTCCTCAAATACCTCGCACATTGATCTGATACTCTCTGTATATACCTTCATTCTTGTGTATTTTATGGTAACGGAAGTCTACACCTGTTGTATCCAGCTCATGTGAAAGAAAAATAACATTTGATTTGATTTGACGAGGAGAAATTTGACATTTGGCACAACTTATAAATGTTATTTTTGAAGAAATGTGGATAAATGTCTAATTGTTTATTTTGACTGTGTGATCTTGTTGCCGTGTTCAGTGGTGGTCCCCACATATAAGCCTAAATGAACTGCCTGGCTGGAGTGTCTAATGCGGTGTATAGGACCCTAAGGAAGCACTTGGGAAAAGGTTTTCCTTGGCTGTCATTTAAGCTCTGTGATCTTACAACACAGAGAGTGTTTAACCGACACAGAGAGTAAAGTGTTTAACCAACACTGAGAGTGTTTAAACAACACTGAGAGTGTTTAACCAACACTGAGCATTTCTCATTCTCCTCTTTGTATTGTGCCTGTTTGCCAAGGAGAGAAGAGTTGGCCAATACATGGGCTCTGCTCTGCTCTGTCTCTCTCTCTCTCTCTCTCTCTCTCTCTCTCTCTCTCTCTCTCTCTCTCTCTCTCTCTCTCTCTCTCTCTCTCTCTCTCTCTCTCTCTCTCTCTCTCTCTCTCTCTCTCTCTCTCTCTCTCTCTCTCTCTCTCTCTCTCTCTCTCTCTCTCCGTCTCTCTCACTCTGCTCTCTCTCTGTCTCTCTCTGCTCTCTCTCTCTCTCTCTCTCTCTCTCGCTGTCTCTCTCTATCTCACTCTCTCTCAATCACTCTCTCTCACTCACACACTCGCACACACACACACACACACACACACACACACACACACACACACACACACACACACACACACACACACACACACACACACACACACACACACACACACACACACACACACACACACACACACACACACACACCGCTAAATACACCCATTGTCCTCAGCAGAGCAGACGTGTGGAGCGAGGATATCCCCCCTGGCAGAGATGCTGGAGACCACAGCACAGAGCATAGTTACCTTCCCTATACCTCCCCTATTACCTTACCTATGGGCATAATTTGGGACCTGCGGTGAAGTTGTCGCCTCTTCGTGTAGTGATGAAGGGTGGGAATCCAAAACCAGGAGGAATTCACTCCCAAGTGCTACCACATCTGAGAGCGGTGAAAAGGTCCTCCTATATTTAGGTAGGAGCTATGCATAAACATAATTTTGCCTTGAGAGATCTCTTACTGTATGTCTCCGGGTTTACAGTAACAAAATGGCAGAATGATTTTGAGCCAGAGTGTGTTGATAATTGTATGACCAATCGGCAATCCGTCTACTACGCCACAGTTATCTCTTTCGCTTCGGACAATTACTACAATGTAGCAACATGCCTGTAATGGTAACACACTTACAATAAATAATATCACTTTCTGTTTTGGTTTCAGTGTATTTTGTATCTTTATATATTATCATACCTGTATTTTTTAAAGAAGGTGTTTACATGAATCTGATGGCCAGGACTTCCCTACAGCATTCTATACATGTTGGTTAATAAGACAAGATACATACATATATTTGACCTTTATTTAACTAGGCAAGTCAGTTTTCTTATTTTCAATGACGGCCTAGGAACAGTGGGTTAACTGCCTTGTTCAGGTGCAGAATGACAGATTTTTACCTTGTCCGCTCGGGATTCGATCTTAATACCTTTCGGTTACTAGTCCAACGCTCTAACCACTAGGTTACCTGCCGCTGGCGATTATATACTAAGTGGGTTCTGTGAAAATCACATGTTCACGTTAACGTTAACAACCTCATTTTAATCTCTCCCTGGCAGTATTTCAAATAGTTGCAATTAACAGCTAATCTACTCTGAGAAATTAAGTTTGCTTTAGTGGTCTTATAACAATAATTAGAGCTTTCCAGAAATGCTTCATGTAGACAGGCTCAGAGCCAGAAAATATTAAATTGATAGGGAGGAGGAGAGTGTAGAGCTGGGTTGTAATATGACAAACAAGGCAGAACATTTAGTTTGGCGTTGGATGAATTAATCCGTCAAAATGGCAGACATGTTGAGTTTCTGCTGAGATGCTGATGGGGCCACTGATTCAATTAGAGGGGCCTTAAGACTCCACCAGCAGGTCTTCAAGGCCGGCAGGCCCGGGGAGGACAACAACATGCAGCTGGCTAGCAGGGGAACCCAATGCAGACTGAGAGGTGAGGAGCATGATGCTGTACTGTACGTTCCAGACTGCACATCACTTATTATTTCATTGTTGACAGGAGCAGCAGCTGCATATGGTTGACTGTTTGAAGTGAAATAACAGTGGACTTAATTATCAATTGTTGGTTCTTTTCATGAAAATATAAATATAAACAAAATGATGTATTGGTGAATAAAACATAACAAATCATTGTTATGTTGTGAAAACATTTTCATGTTTAGGCTAATGTGCAATTGATTTTGGATATATTGTTCCCTAGTTCATTTCTTTTTAGACTCATTGATTATTACCACAGGTCATGTCCACTTTCTTAGCATTTCTGCATGGAAAACAATCATTATTTCACAGTTTGTATAAGAAAACAATCATTAATCCACAGGTTGTATAAGAAAACAATCATTATTCCACAGTTTGTATAAGAAAACAATCATTAATCCACAGGTTGTATAAGAAAACAATCATTATTTCAGTTTGTACAAGAAAACAATCATTATTCTACAGTTTGTATAAGAAAACAATAATTATTTCACAGTTTGTATAAGAAAACAATAATTATTCCACAGTTTGTATAAGAAAACAATCATTAATCCACAGGTTGTATAAGAAAACAATCATTATTCCACAGTTTGTATAAGAAAACAATCATTAATCCACAGGTTGTATAAGAAAACAATCATTATTCCACAGTTTGTATAAGAAAACAATCATTAATCCACAGGTTGTATAATAAAACAATCATTATTTCACAGTTTGTATAATAAAACAATCATTATTCCACAGTTTGTATAAGAAAACAATCATTATTCCACAGTTTGTATAAGAAAACAATCATTATTCCACAGTTTGTATAAGAAAACAATCATTTAATGCAACCCTGGATCAATAACTTGATCTGATGCAACACATCCATTTTAATATTTGTTATCAGATTCTACAATATCTGCATACAAAAGTATTGTCTATCTTCTTAAAAATATATTAGCGTTGTGTTGAACATCTGTGGAGCTGGCAAGTGTCTGTCAGAAGGTCATTTACCATGGCCTTATGCACCATTTCTCTCAAGTGCATGATAAAAGACTCTTAAGCCCTGTTACCATGGCAGCCACACAACTTTGTCCATGCAGCATTGCTTGTGTAACAACAATTGGAGTAGGCATTTAACTGTCTTAATGAGATAATTACAATAGCATACACCGTGGCTGCTGCTCAACACTGGGCTAGGCGGCCTATTTACATAAGTTAATGACATAGAACTCTAAGGGTATCAAGTGCACCAGATTATTGACACATTTTTATAACCTGTGAAGAAAATATTTTGTGATTAAAATTTCACAATACATATCTTGAATAAATAAAAAAGTGCCTGATGAATCATCAGTAATAAATGATTTTTTAATAGATACAAAATGATGAAAGCAGTTGTGTACCATTTGTAGGCTGTACATCACTGTGCATTGTGACATTAGATTGCCAAATGATGGAATGCTGCGTGATGAGGTGGGTTAGGGGGAGAGGGGGTATTCATTTCTCTTCTTAGAGAGGTGAGGTTGAATATCATATGATATGGCCCCAGCACCATGCTGGGTACCCTGGTGCTGCCCCCTCTCATCTGAGAGAGGAGGCTCTCCTCCCCTGCTATGTTCGCAAAGTCCAATTTCCAGCTAATATGGAGGTCGTGACAGCGGGTGCACAGGGCCTGGTAGGACATAATGACTATGGGATTGTAAATATTGGTTTTAGAGAGTCACAAATGAGGGGCAGGCACAGGGAAATTTCCATTGAGTATGCAGAGGCATCACTGGAGGCCCTAGTGCAGCGGAATAGATTTTCCATTCTAGTGTGTCACATTAGATTTTCTGAGGTGCTCGGTGGCAGGTACATGTCATTAGTAACACTTTAGCGCGGTAATGAACCTTTTATTCATCCGGTGCTCTACTCATGAATGAATAAGAAGCTGCTCTCCAGCTGTGCCCAGTCGGGAGCAGTGAGGAGCAGGCAGGAAAGGTAGAGAGAGAGCCAGGGCCTGGAACACAGAGGAGAGGAGGGGACAGACAGGGGGAGGCAGAGAGAGAGCCAGGGCCTGGAACACAGAGGAGAGGAGGGGACAGACAGGGGGAGGCAGAGAGAGAGCCAGGGCCTGGAACACAGAGGAGAGGAGGGGACAGACAGGGGGAGGTAGAGAGAGAGCCAGGGCCTGGAACACAGAGGAGAGGAGGGGACAGACAGGGGGAGGTAGAGAGAGAGCCAGGGCCTGGAACACAGAGGAGAGGAGGGGACAGACAGGGGAGGCAGAGAGAGAGCCAGGGCCTGGAACACAGAGGAGAGGAGGGGACAGACAGGGGGAGGCAGAGAGAGAGCCAGGGCCTGGAACACAGAGGAGAGGAGGGGACAGACACAGGGCTCTGGGGACTGGGATGAACTGTCATTATACACACACACATGCACACACAAACACGCACACAGACAGACAGACAGACAGACAGACAGACAGACAGACAGACACACATATACACACATATACACAGACAGACAGACACACACACACACACACACACACACACACACACACACACACACACACACACACACACACACACACACACACACACACACACACACACACACACACACACACACACACACACACACACACACACACACACACACACACACACACACACACACACACACACACACACTCCTCACCTCTGTTCCATGGGGCGCTGATCTGACACTCTATTTACACACTTCCACCAGACCTTCATGGACCTGACAGCCACTTAAGGAATACATTAGGTCAAGCCCAGAGGCTGTGTCACCAAACTCTCAATTCAACTGATGTTCCTTCAGAAAACTGACACATACACCACATTCATAGTGAAAATAAATTATAACATGCAAAGGTTGAACTAATAATAACATACAGATTCTTACATCTTGATTTCCTATTTTTGTTTTCCTTCTATTGTTTATTTTCCCAACGATTAATGAATTAATTTAGAAATGCTCTTTCTTTGACACACAGGAGCCGTGACATTGATAGGCTAAACTAACACATCCCGTGTCATTTCCCTGATACAGTGGGTCTTTACTGTAAAAACAATATGTCAGACGCACTCTCCATTAGGTTGTGTGTTGCCTCTGCTGTGCTGAGTAGGGCTGTAGTTTACCACCTTTGCAGTCCAATTGTCAGTAGCTGTGACTGTTGGTCAGTTTCTTGGTTCTCTAGTGTTTTTTTGCGTGGTCAGTGAGCTGTTGGTGTCAGTTTCCCAGGTCTGTACTGCTGTACCTCTCTCTCCATACACCATATCTGGCCCAGTGTAGCTGAGCCCTGGCGGCTGCCACAGTGAAGCGGTCAGAGGGGCGTCCACTGGCGTGGTCAGGGCCCCATATCACCCCCAGTGTCCTCTCTGTTCATGTCCCTTTCATCTTGAGTGTGAAATTGCTGCCGGTGTGGCGCTGATCCAGCATTAAGAGGTCAACTATTGAAATCTGATGTGCACCTCTGTGGCTGAGGGAGTCTAACAGATGTAGGGGAAAACGAGAAGAAGGGAAGGGGGTATGGAGGGGAGAAGGGGGATGGTGGGTTTATAAGCCCTCTCTGGACTGCACCAGACCGGCCACAGGGCCAGGGAGGGTAGAGATGCAATCTATTTTCGAGTGACCATTTCTTGGGCTGGGTTCCTTTACTGTTTCATGCCAATAGGGACCAATGTCCAGGTTTGATTGACTAGCATGGAGCCATCACATGTTTTCATCATCTAAAAGATGTACTACTATGTGAATAAACCAAATTCTGACCAAATCGTGGGAAAATGACTGACAATGGTCTGCATAAATTAAACCCTGGTGTTCAATAATTGTAAAATAATAACACTGCTACTGAAAATGTGAGTTGGGTGAGGTACTCTTTCCAAATAATTGAATGCTCAATCTCTGTATGAATCATGACACAAACATAACAGTCTGAGGTCTCACATTTCCCATGGGCGACACTTTTATCCCTCTCTCACTCTCCTCCCGTCTCTCTCCTTCTCTCTCTCTCTCTGTCTCCCTCTTTCTCTTTCATTCCCTCACCAGACCACCTCCAACACCACTGCCCAAAGAAGGTGCTCTCTCCATGCAACACCCTCCTCTTTCAAGAATCTGTTGAGTTCAGAATCTACCGAAACTTTGGATCTCAAACACAAACATATTTTATTCAAAGGGTGTTCGTAATCACAAATAAATAGAATTTGTGTTGATGAGTGCAGAACAGAGCAAAGCTGGGGGAGAGAGAGAGGAGCCTATCTCAGACAGGAGCAGATAGCTAGTAGATATGATTCTCCCGATTAGGAGCCATAATTTGGCTTTTAGAGATAGCTCCGGGGGCCGCTGTGCAGAGCCTCACCGCTGATTTACTGTGTGTACGCATGTGAGTGTGTTTTTTTTTGTAAATATGTTTTTATCTCTGGCATTGAAGAGCTTTTCATCTCTGATGATTTTCTCTCTTTTTTTATGTATTTTCCCCAGAAGGTGAGATCACAAACTCACAGAAAGCAGAGTGGCGTGTTTTAAAGCGATGGACAAAATACAAATATTTGAAAATGTATTTCATGGTAATTATGTCAAGTTTCATGGCCCTGGCACAGTACTGAGGCACAGCCTGGATGCTTTAATTTGTATAGAAATTGTAATCATTTGTTCATTTCAAGGTGAAAATTGCATTTTTTAATTTAAATTGTATCCTGCGTGATAGGCTATTATCTAGAAAAATTGTCTCTGTGTATGGTGGTCTATGCCCAGGCGTCACGCCTGTTAGGAGCCCACTTCTCCTGAGATAGGACTGATGTACGTATCTCCTGACTAAATCCACCGAGTTTGTTCTTTACTTAGGGGCTGCCACTGTCTGCACTCATTTCCGTTTTTGTTCTTAATATGAATTAGTCCGAGAGCACAGCACAGATTTGAAATGTAAATGAAGCTGTAGCCTTCATAGTGATTTTTTTTTATTTCATTCCCATCTCTTAGATTTACAACTTCACTTGGCCTTTTTTCTCCCTCGTCTCCTTTTCAAACTCCTTCATGGGAGGTTTGTGTGTGTGTGTGTGTGTGTGTGTGTGTGTGTGTGTGTGTGTGTGTGTGTGCGTGCGTGTGTGCGTGCGTGCGTGTGTGTGTGTGTGTGTGCGTGCGTGCATGTGCGTGCGTGTGCGTGCGTGTGTGAGATGTGAGGTGTTTGTGTGTGTCTGTGGGATGGATCCTAGAGGTGACGAGCAGAAAGCTGCGGCTCAGGTACACAGCCTATGCTGGAATAATTACAGGATTTGGGGGATTATTATACTGTAAGTGCTTTCATGGTGACAGCTGGGAGCTTTTTTAGTCCCTGTGACGCATAAGCTCAAAGAATAAAACCCAGTCTTCCTAAAGCCTGTCTTAATCATTCCTCAGCATGTACCTACACAAGGCTTTGAACCCCAGTTGAGAATACTATTAGAATACTGTTTTCATATTCCAGATTAATCATCCATCATTATGGAATTTTGATTTCTTTGAACGTCTTATGACCATATTTAGATGATGTTTTGATGATTATTTGTATTTTTGTTCCATAAACTTTCTGGGCCCGATTAAAGGCAAAAGGTTTCCTTATGAGGGAGACCTCTCACTGGTTGTTTCCTTCCTTCCTACCTTCCCTTCTCATTCTCCACGCCTCTCAACCGCTCGTTCTTCAATTGCAGGTTTTACATTACAGCATGGCTAAGGTCCTAAATGAGATCGAAATCACTGCCTCTATGACTCACTCTGGAAGTGTGTGGCTTGCTGGGCTGTACTGTTGCAGTGACTTCTCCATCCGTCTCTGACTGTCTCCTAAGTGATAGGGCACTTGGTCCCCTCTCTCCACTCTGAGGCTCAGGAGTTTCAGGAGTTTCATTTCCATCCCTGTGATATAAACAAACCCATTACCTCCAGCAGCCACGTAGCTCTGCACAGGGCAGGACTCAAGCCCCAAACCCTGGGCCAAGGGACTGACTGACTGACAGACACAGCCCAGAGCTAAGCCACCATGGCACACCGCACAGCCACCTTCAATGGCCCTATGTCTGTATTGGAGAGCTGTATAGTCAAGCCCTCTGCACTTTATCTAAACCATTCCAGAGAGGCGAGGGGAATCGGCTCTTGTGGGCTCTGTTCATCCCCTGCTCCTGTAGTCAATCAATTAGGGGATCAAAGGAGAAGAAGAGTGAAGTGTTACAAAGCTTCTCCCACCCACAGCTGGCTGGAGCTGCCACCTCGGCCCTCGTCCCTGTCTGAGTGACAGTAGCCCAGAGGAAAACAGCTGGGACTTCAGGACCACATGTCAGACCAGAGGGAGATCTGGACAACCACAAGACAAACTTTAGAAGGATAGGGTTAACCATGACACACACTGAAGAAAGATCCTGATAAGAATACATATTGGAACAATTCATCAAGATCCAGTGGTATATTTATTATTTTTTCAACTTGTCAGTCAAGAACAAATTCTTATTCACAATGACAGCCTACTCCAGCCAAAACCCAATTGTGGACCGCCCTATGAGACTGCCAATCACAGCCGGTCGTGACACAGCCTGGATTTGAACCAGGTACTATCGTGACACCTCTTGCACTGAGATGTAGTGCCTTAGACCATCGCGCCCCTCGGGAGCCATATATGACAGCTAGGCCTGGTATCAGTTCTTAAAAAATGTACTATAGTACAATTTCCTGTCCTCTTGTCTTAACAATTTACTGAATTTATATTTCAACAAATTAAATACATTAAATTAAAATCTTAACATAAAATCCAAAAATGACCAATTCCTTAAATTTTCTCATTCCCAAACAACTCTTTTATTTCTCCTATTACATAGATTTTCAAATTGACAATTTATCCTCAAATGATATACTGTTATTCACATGTACAGTACCTGTTAACTGTGCGGTAATCTTTAAACTGATACACTGTTAGCATTCTTAAGAATATTTGGCTTTGTCAAAACAACTTTTTGTTTTTTTGTTGTTTGATTCTCGCTAAAGGCTTGAGCCTCTAATTTTCAATTCATTCCTTCTTCTTCGCCTTTAGGTTTGAATAACCACTGAAAATAACATTTCAGAATGACATGTATTATATATTAATGTGTGTTAATATGTTTTCATTGCAAATTAATTAGATAAATGCACAATATTCCTGATGAGAATAAATATGCACAGAACGCCATTCATTGTTTTCATAAACTACAGCATAATTAATTGTAAATTAGTAGGAAACCGTACTGTGTGCTGTATTTTTGTTTTTAAACCCACAAAATGTGTTAATTCATGTATGAGAATAGAATAATAATAAAGTAGTCCTACCCTGCTGGTGATTTGTCCTTAATAATGCATTTTGAAAAGGTATAATGGATAGTTCAGTTTGGTCTAGTGGTACCAAATCCAGACTACGTATTGGCCCTCAGAGATAAGGGTTAAATCCCCGAGTTCCCCATTTCACTACCTACAATATGTAACTCTCATTTATCCTCTCATTCGTTTCCCATCTGTCTCTATCAATAAAACTGCATAATACGTTAAGATAACGGACTGCTGAAATATGGAAGTATTCCTGAATTATTGCATTTCATTTGAAATATACCTAAAGCGCTATCTACATGCCATTTAAAAGTGGTAATGGTAAGAGGAGCTTCACTAAACTTTAATATACAGCACAGCTGACAGTCCCAATGCCAACTGAATGGATTCCTCAGCGCTCCTAGCATACAAGCACACTTTTCTGTGACTGTGTGCAATCATTAACAGACACCATTCCAGAGCATAGCACATGGGAGACAGACAGACAGACAGACAGGGGTGGAGAGGAGATCATAGCTGGAAAGTGTACAGAATGAATGACTTCCTACAGCTGTGTCTTGCCGCAGCCCTGACCAGCTCCCCCAGCTAGCACCTCTCTTCACTAGGATCTGGGACTGGGGCGGAAGGTTGCGAGTTCAAACCCCCCGAGCTGACAAGGTACAAATCTGTCGTTCTGCGCCTGAACAGGCAGTTAACCCACTGTTCCCAGGCCGTCATTAAAAATAAGAATGTGTTCTTAACTGACTTGCCTGGTTAAATAAAGGTAAAATAAAAAAAAAGTTAAAACACTGCTCACTGGGATGGAAGCAGAGGTGGTCCAGAGGCCCATAGAATGTTATACACACATGTACGTGTGCACTACACACAGAGCAAGTGTGTATTGTAGTGAAAAGAGAGGTGAAAGTTCAGATGAATCCCCACCAGGCTGAATATTCAACTTCAGAGGGCATGATTTGTCTTACATAAAAAATGACCAATTTGAAATCTTTATTTGACACCTTCAAACTGATATTCAAACTGATATGAAAGCTCAAAAAAGGACAAAGCGATGAATATTTTTCAGCTCTTTAATTGATAACAGTTACGGCAGTGTTACAGTAAACACACCAACAGGCTGAAGGTAGTAAATACCACTACTCTAATACTTCATACAGCAGAATAAATTATAACATGGTAATATACATGTGGAACAGAAAGGGGATAAAGCAGAACACAGATTCCATAAAGCAAGTAAACAGGTCAGGAGTCAGGTGTTAGAAATGGATTTGATACACTAGAAGCGTAAACAAAAACAAAAAAAGTAATATTTGTTTTTTTATATACACAATAATGGGGCATCATTAAACAGAGCTTTCAGACCAGCCTGGTTTCAGTGCTTCAGTCATCATTACTTTTAGTGAGGTGTTCTCCAATAGAGATGTGTGGTCTGGAGCCTGGCTGTACCCACACATAGCCAGAGAACACACTGCTCGGCCCACTGTTCTATTCTGACTCCTTTCCCTGACAGGAGAGGTCCCCATCCTGTATGGCATCAAAGCTGTGCTGCTGAACCCCTGGACAATGTTTCACACTGAGAGAGGTCAGAGGTCAGACAGATATGTAATGGTCCACAGTAAGGTCTGCACTCGGATCATGAGTCCATAAGATCAAGTGCTGGAATACACCTTCCCCATACCCCTGTCTGCACTTGTAGGTGTGGAATAATAGGTTTCCTCTAGTCACTATCAAACATATTGGTCTCTCTCTCTCTCTCTCTCTCTCTCTCAACTAACAACCTCTTTTATACAATTATTCAATTTAGGAAGTTTAATGGAATTTTCTCCTAATTTAATATACAGAATTCCCTACTTAGCTTGGCTCAAAACACTGCATTTTGGTTTAATGAAATTCATACAATATAACACAACCAAAAACAACAGAAGGAAACCAGTAAAGAAAACAATCAAATACATTGACTTCCGCAGATCCCCTGCTTAACTACCACTGAACATTGTTGTTGTTTTAGTATAAAACATACTCTTTATAAACAAACAATACACAACCTGCTACTGTACAATTTCCATTTAAAGGCGACAAAGGGTTAAATCCTGACGTGGAATATGCACACGTAACTCACTCCAAAAATCATACACAGATATAAATGAGAGATTGGTGTGAAAGTTCAAGTTATAATTCAGCCCAACATAGTTTGTGTCAAAAGTCAACTATGAGTGCTACACAAATGTTTAATATTAGCTATTCTTTAAAAAATGTTTTGTTTTTGTACATTTCTGCGAGTGTGTCGGTCGAAGCAGGAGTTGAATGTCCAGGGGATTAGAAGGGGGTGGATCCAACCAGAGCCAGAGGGGGCCAGCCAGGCCGGTTACCTGTGCCCTTTCACATTTCAAAGGATTATTTGATTTGACAAAGTGCATGTGAATGGCACAGTTTGCCTTCTCTTAATCTCATCATGGGCAGAGAAGGAATGTGACTGGCATCAGTCAGCCCTGCTGGAGGAATGTTTCAAAGGAATGCACACTTGGTCCAAACCAACATGGTAAACAGCTACATGTGATTTTATGTCTTAATTAAACAACAAAATATATCAAACCTGGCTGGTAATGAGAAGGGCCATTTATAATTAGCTTTGACACTATGTTGGTTTTGTTTAATCTCCTTCAATTGTTAAAGTCACATAGAGCTTTTGGGTAGGGGGTTTAGTCCTCCTTGGCAAGGTCCATATTTCTAAACAAAATACATTAATTTCCCCAATCCTGTTTTTACAAACAATGCCCTCCTCCCCATGGAGTACAGCTAAGGATGGATGTTGGGAGGGGGGAAGCCATTGGCCGCCAAACCGCAGCTAATTCACAGTAGAATCCGCCCAGCTAGACTTCCCACTGAGTGGCCAAGTTCTTTAGGAATGTCAAGTTGAATGTGAAAGCGGGAAGGTCAAATCGCTCACGAACATTAGAGCTCAGGGTCCAGGCGGAGGAGCCGCAGCCTGGAAAACAATCAGCTTCTCTCTCCGGCTGGACCGACACACAAACACACACCACTGCAACCCCACCACATCACCTCAGTCATCTGCTAGTATTTCACACGGAGAGAGAAAATAACTATGAAGGGAATAACAAACAAAAATAGAATCACATGAATCATAATTGTAACAGCAATAATAATATTAACAATATTGATATAAAAAAAACAAGAGTGATAATCATTTGAATGATATTGGCTTAGTGAACTATTATAAACAACAAGGTCAAAGTACATTTGAAAGTGGCTCTGAGTGTTGTGCTGGACTGGACTGCAGTGTGCACCCAGGGGGCGCGTTCTCCATGCTGGCTGGGGCCATCATCTCTGGGTTGCCTGGGCAGAGCCAATCAGGGAGGAGGACACAGAGGAGTGGCAGAGCCATGGTTTAGGGGTCTTGGGGTATAGGATCGGGCTGCCTGTTGGCTATCCATGGAAAGGCAGTTCTAATGACAAGTCCTCTCGTAATCAAGAGGCAAAAAGACACTCTGACATACACAGAGACATCCTGACTGCCTGCAGGGTGGGGAGGGGGAGAGAGTGCTGCAGTGGTTAGGCTGCAGGGAGGGTGGGGGGGCAGCAGCAGGGTTGTATATGTTAAAGGGGTGTTGAGTTTAGACTGGGTGGAGCCAGGCAGAGGCTGGCTGTTTCAGTAGGCCTGTCCCGTCTCCACCTGCAGCAGTCCCAGGACAGCAGAGTGGTCTCCCAGCTTCATCCTCCTCTGGGTGGACAGACTCACATTCTTAGTCAGGTAGTCCACTGCAGCTAGAGAGAACAGACACACAGATAAATGTGAACATGTGAGGGATATACACACATAAATATACATGCACAACACACACAAAGAAACATACACACACACATACACACTGACAGGTGGCCAACTCCTCAAACACACCCCTTTCTGTCCTTTTTGTTCAATGTCATTTTCTTTTTCTTTCTGTTCAAAATGAGTTGTGGCAGAACTAAGTGGAGTAAAATGAGAAATAATTAGAAAACAAAACATTCTCTCTCCCATGCCCTGTCTGAGGTTGACACAGACTTGGCACAGGGCATGTGCCACCTCATAGAGTCTCCATGCTATCAGTCAGAATGGTCCCAGTGTGTGTCGTGTCTGCCAGTCTTCATTACACTTAGCATCTCTGATTTCATGCCCTCCACACTTCCTATCCCGGATCATTTTCATCAGTAGACAGCAGCTTTCTTTTCTCTCCTCCGTTCATTAGCCAGCCACTGTGCTCAATCACTGTCTTAATTAAGCACACATCAGATCACATCCACACCGCCATCAGTCTCTCTGCTCTGCAAGCTGGCTGATAATAACGCTACTGGCATACACGCACGCACGCACACGCACACACACACACACACACACACACACACACACACACACACACACACACACACACACACACACACACACACACACACACACACACACACACATACACGCACACACGCACACACACGCACACACACGCGCACATGCACACACGCACACGCACACACGCGCACACGCACGTGCACACACGCACACGCACACACACACACGCACACACACACACGCACACACACACGCACACACACGCACACACACACGCACACACACACGCACACACACACAACAGGACCAAAGGGAGGCTGACTGGGTAAGTGTGGTTCAGTTTACCCATTATGAAGGGTTGTGACACAGCATCAGTCAATAATTATGTTAATCTAATCAGCCTGTTTCCTGTCCCGAGGTGTGTGTGTGTGTGTGTGTGTGTGTGTGTGTGTGTGTGTGTGTGTGTGTGTGTGTGTGTGTGTGTGTGTGTGTGTGTGTGTGTGTGTGTGTGTGTGTGTGTGTGTGTGTGTGTGTGCGTGCGTGCGTGCGTGAGACAGAGAGAGAGAGGGGTGGCTAAGAGGACAGGGTGCCCCTTAGGGTGTGTTAGTGTCTTTGAAGTGGCCCTCTCCTTGTTCCCAGCTAAACAGAGCAGAGTGGGGTGTGACTAAGCCAGGCAGCACCGGAGGGTGAATCATAGGCCTTTATCAGACAGACCAGGAGTCAAAGGTCAGGGGGCAGCTCGGCCCAGGAGGTGGTGGAATGGGCACCATTTCCTCTAATTACAGTACCACTGGTTCCATTTCATATGAGGTGGAAGACATGCAGGAGACTTGTATTGGTGAGGAGGTCAGATGGGAAAGGCATACAAACACACTCACTTCCTCACATTCACACATAAATGCAGATGCAGTACTTACTCTGTCCATACTGACTGTACTGGTATCCGGCGGTGACGGGGTCCACACTGTAGCTGGTGGCGCTGTAGGTGGGGGGACAGTAGGACTGGGAGGAGGTCAGGCTGTCCACCCCCTTGATGGAGTCAGAGCGCTGGCTGCAGCTGGCTGAGATGGGGTTGGAGGACTCCAGGCTGCCGTGGAGGGGGGAGATGGAGAAGTCATGTTGGGACTGGGAGGGCACGGCGTTGGGGTTACTCAGGATGCTCATCACCTAGGGAGGGCAGAGGGGAGACAGACGGGGGGTTAGAGAGGCCTAGGTCCTAAACAACACATGGATGGGATTTATCACTGGGAGTTATCACATTACTGAGTTGTACAAAGGCAGCTAAAAAACACCCATTTAACTCTGAAACATGGACCACAAAAAAAGGACAGGGGTGAGAGAGAGATGGGGTGAGAGAGAGATGGGGTGAGAGAGAGATGGGGTGAGAGAGAGAGATAGGGTGAGAGAGAGAGATGGGGTGAGAGAGAGAGATGGGGTGAGAGAGAGAGAGATGGGGTGAGAGAGATGGGGTGAGAGAGAGATGGGGTGAGAGAGAGAGATGGGGTGAGAGAGAGAGAGATGGGGTGAGAGAGAGAGAGATGGGGTGAGAGAGAGAGAGATGGGGTGAGAGAGAGATGGGGTGAGAGAGAGAGATGGGGTGAGAGAGAGATATGGGGTGAGAGAGAGAGAGATGGGGTGAGAGAGAGAGAGATGGGGTGAGAGAGAGATGGGGTGAGAGAGAGAGATGGGGTGAGAGAGAGATGGGGTGAGAGAGAGAGAGATGGGGTGAGAGAGAGATGGGGTGAGAGAGAGATGGGGTGAGAGAGAGATGGGGTGAGAGAGAGAGATGGGGTGAGAGAGAGATGGGGTGAGCGAGAGAGATGGGGTGAGAGAGAGAGATGGGGTGAGAGAGAGATGGGGTGAGAGAGAGAGATGGGGTGAGAGAGATGTGAGAGAGCGAGCGATGGGGTGAGAGAGAGAGATGGGGTGAGAGAGAGAGATGGGGTGATAGAGGGAAAGAAAGAGGTGCCAGTTCAGTGTTTAGCGTGGGGACAGCGTGGGGACAGCGTGGGGACAGAGTGGGGACAGCGCGGGGACAGCGTGGGGACAGCAGGGTCTCAGGGTGATAATAGAACCACCAGCAGTGCCAGACAGCCCCTGTATATCCCAGAGCCTGGGGGCTGGAGGAGGCCTGAGGCCTACACACCACAACAAGCACTGAGGGAGTCCCTAATCCCCAGCCCCTAGCCGAGCCATCTCATGAATAGTAATGGAGTTGGAAGCAGTAAACGATCCCCTTAGATCAGATCCCCAAATAAATAGACTCTACTAGCCTCATCGAAGGGCCTACTGCTAGTATGAGTTACAGTTACGGCTCGGGTAAGTATTAGGAGTGTTATTTATACAGCATGAGTGCATTTATTTTAATACTCAGCAATATATTTCATATTCATCTACAGGAAATGCAAACTTGCAGTATAATTGAGGTTTACATTTATTTTAAATTGTAATTTCCATTTTGAAATGTCATGCTTGTTTCAAATCCTACAAAAATTGTCCATTAATTATAATCCACATAATCATTTACATTTACATTTACATTTCCTGTTGCTGTAGGGTCATTTTTCTACTGTAGTAAAATGGTTCAAATTAATAACCTCTCTGGGATAGGCGGGACGCAAATGTCCCACCTGGCCAATTGCCCGGGAAAATGCAGAGCGCCAAATTCAAATAAAATACAATAAAATTCTAACATTCATTAAATCACACAGGTAAGATACCAAATTAAAGCTACACTCGTTGTGAATCCACCCAACATGTCAGATTTCAAAAAGGTTTTTCGGCGAAAGCATAAGAAGCTATTATCTGATGATAGCACAACAGTAAACAAAGAGAGAGTAGCATATTTCAACCCTGCAGGCACCACACCTCTTACCTTTGATGAGCTTCTTTTGTTGGCACTCCAATATGTTCCATAAACATCACAAATGGTCCTTTTGTTCGATTAATTCCGTCGATATATATCCAAAATGTCAATGTATTTGGCGCGTTTGACCCAGAAAAAAACAGCTTTTTAAACATTAATAATCGATCAAATTGAAGACGGGTCTATCTGTTTTCAATACAGGAGGATCACAAACTAACGCTACTTTTCTAGTCTTGCGCATCTCTCAAACAGTACACATAACGTGAACCTGATCCAAGATGGCCGTACTTCTTCATTACACAAAGGAATAACCTCAACCAATTTCCAAAGACTGGTGACATCTAGTGGAAGTGGTAGGAACTGCAAACTAGTGCCTTAGAAATCTCGTTTCCCAGTGAAACCATTGAATAGACAGTGACCTCCAAAATTGTTTTTTCGGAATGGTTAGTCCTCGGGGTTTTGCCTGCTACATAAGTTCTGTTATACTCACAGACATGATTCAAACAGTTTTAGAAACGTCAGAATGTTTTCTATCCAAATCTACTAATAATATGCATATTTTATATTCTTGGCATGAGCCGCAGGAAGTTGAAATTGGGCACGCTATTTATCCAAAAGTGAAAATGCTGCCCCCTATCCCAAAGAGGTGTTAAGATCCTACATCTGTACACAATCATACGTTAACCAATAATAATCCACTATTGCTATGAATGTTATTATCTCCATTAGACTAGAGGCACAGGCATCACCACAATGCAGTGCAGACGGACGTTTCTACTGAGCTTTTGCCCTAAACATAAAATGTTGAATTAGACTTATATTTCCCTTTTAGGAAAGCAGAGGGAGAGACTCTTAATGGGGGAATTGGTCCCACATATGCTTCCCTTCTATTGCAAGGAAGCATCCACCCCAACATCAGGTTCACGTTGTGTCTCGCTACGCTGGGCTGGCCTTTGGCGCTTTGGCTGCTAAACCAATTAGCTCATCATGGAGGTGGTTACACACACACACACACACACACACACACACACACACACACACACACACACACACACACACACACACACACACACACACACACACACACACACACACACACACACACACACACACACACACACACACACACACACAAAGGTTTAAACACAGTTCACAGAGCTGATGCTGTGGTGCAAAATATCCTACAGAAGGACAGGGCTCCAGTCAATCTCCAGAGTGGACATCTCAGAAACCTTTATACTGTAGAACTTCTTCTCTGCATACGTATGCAGTCATACTGCTCAGCAATGCATAGCCAGACACACACACTGCATACGGAAAATGGATCTCATTCCACAAATTAATTATATTCTGAAAAAAAAATATCTGAGGAAATATGAAGCACTTGAGGCACATCAGAGACATAAAGGCTGGTTAGCGATTTCCTCATGTTAATTCTATCAGCATGGAAACACACAGCCTCCTCCAACCCCACCACTTATTTATACAGAACATGTGACATGTATCTATGAGAGGGAGATTCATGGCTCTCTGCATGCAGGACACATGGGATGCTCCCTCCCAGATGGACCGGAGAACAGACTCCGTGTGGAACCTTCTGTCCCCTGCTGTATTGTGCTGGGCTGTGATGTACATACTATGCTGTGCTGGACTAAGATGTGCTGGTCATGTGACGTAGGTGTGGGGAAGTGCTAGTCGGGGGTCCGGGGAGACAGCTGGAGGGGTGGGCCAGATATAGTCATCAGTTAATTGAAGCTTGATTACATCACTTCCTTATTTAAACATGAAATAATGAAGCAGCCAATAATCAGGGACTGTGCTCGAATCAGCCCTATTACTATTCATAGGTTTAACTAGCTCTTCAAAAGAGAAGGCTACTTTTCATGGACAATTTTATAATTGATTTTTTTCCCGTCAAGATTGCAAAGAAGTTTGCAGTTGTAAAAAAGAGAGGATTGTCTGGAAGGTTGTATCCTTGAGATGCCTCTCCTAAAATCACTCAGATGATTTTGGTTAACTTTTGCTGGAGGGGGGAATGGTAAGCTCCTCGATTGAGCCGGGTTCATATTAGCTATCTGTAATGTCTTTCTGCTTTCACACAGCTAAACAAAAATCAATGCCATTTCACCACTTCCCCCTATTATCTGATGTGGGTGCAGATATGGCTGATGCTGAGTATCAGCTGCAGGGTGTAAAACACACCCTCAACAGGCCTTTAGACCTGCTCTGCTCCAGAACAACACCACTCAATACACACTTAACCAACACCCTCACTCTCTTTCAGAACAGCCCTCCACTACACCCCTGCCTCCCTCCCCCTCTCTCTTTCTCTCCGTACAGCGTCTTCAGTGTTCGTTTGTTGTTTGACTTTGTGCTAGGGCTGTTGGAGGAGATAATGTGAGACAGGAGCAGTTTAAAGGACACTGCTCCAGGGCGTTCCCTGCCTCGCTCTCTACAGATAGATTACTTTATAAATAATAATAAAAAACTCATTAATTCTCTCAACTTCTGAGCCCTCCAGCCCCGCGGTGGAGTGTATGGAGAACTGGAAGTTGATACAATGTGCATCCTTTCAGATAAACAAATAGAGCATTTGTGACACAAAAAGAGGTTCTTTCATACCCTGCTAATTTCCTTAACAGTCAAATTATATTTTTGTGTCTGCTTAAATGTTTGATGAGCCTTTGCTCTTTGTTGGATTTGCTTCCACAATCAAATTTGACTTGCTGTGAGGAAGTTGACTGACAGAAAATGCAAAAGGCAATATTTCTTTAGGCTACAACAAAAGAGGGAAAAATGTCATAATTTTCTTACATACAATACTCACTAAATTCCCCACAGTGACATATTCATACCACAGTTTCAAAGAGATGCCATCCGTCAGAATGTTATTTAATACCTTTCATTATCACTACTTATGAAGCACCCAATGTAATATCCCTAAACAATATTTACATTATATCTTTACAGTCACGTAATGTGCTATGCCCACCTTAACCCTTGATTGACCACAGAGAGCTTCAAGTTCCTTGGTGTCCACTTTGCTAAGGACCTCAATGTCCAAACACACCAACACAGTCGTGAAGAGGGCACGACAACACCGCTTCCCCCTAAGGAGGCTGAAAAGATTTGCCATGGGCCCTCAAGATCCTTAAAAAGTACTATAGCTGCACCATTGAGAGCATCTTGACTGGCTAAATCACAGTCTGATACGGCAACTACTCAGCATCCGACCGCAGGGCGGTACAGAGGATGGTGTGTACGGCCCAGTACATCAATGGGGTTGAACTCCCTGCCATCCAGGACCTCTATACCAGGCGGTGTCAGAGTAAGGCCCTAAAATTGTTAAAAGATTCCAGCCACCCAAGTCATAGACTGTTCTCTCTGCTACCGCACGGCAAACGGTACCGGAGTGCTAAGTCTGGGACCAAATGGCTCCTGAACAGCTTCTACCTCAAGCCATAAGAATGCTGAACAGCTCTACTCTAAGCCATAAGACTGCTGAACAGCTCTACTCTAAGCCATAAGACTCCTGAACAGCTCTACTCTAAGCCATAAGACTCCTGAACAGCTCTACTCTAAGCCATAAGACTGCTGAACAGCTCTACTCTAAGCCATAAGACTGCTGAACAGCTCTACTCTAAGCCATAAGACTCCTGAACAGCTCTACTCTAAGCCATAAGACTGCTGAACAGCTCTACTCTAAGCCATAAGACTGCTGAACAGCTCTACTCTAAGCCATAAGACTCCTGAACAGCTCTACTCTAAGCCATAAGACTCCTGAACAGCTCTACTCTAAGCCATAAGACTGATGAACAGCTCTACTCTAAGCCATAAGACTCCTGAACAGCTCTACTCTAAGCCATAAGACTCCTGAACAGCTCTACTCTAAGCCATAAGACTGCTGAACAGCTCTACTCTAAGCCATAAGACTCCTGAACAGCTCTACTATAAGCCATAAGACTGCTGAACAGCTCTACTCTAAGCCATAAGACTCCTGAACAGCTCTACTATAAGCCATAAGACTCCTGAACAGCTCTACTCTAAGCCATAAGACTCCTGAACAGCTCTACTCTAAGCCATAAGACTCCTGAACAGCTCTACTCTAAGCCATAAGAGTGCTGAACAGCTCTACTCTAAGCCATAAGACTGCTGAACAGCTCTACTCTAAGCCATAAGACTGCTGAACAGCTCTACTCTAAGCCATAAGACTCCTGAACAGCTCTACTCTAAGCCATAAGACTCCTGAACAGCTCTACTCTAAGCCATAAGACTCCTGAACAGCTCTACTCTAAGCCATAAGACTGCTGAACAGCTCTACTCTAAGCCATAAGACTGCTGAACAGCTCTACTCTAAGCCATAAGACTGCTGAAAACCTCTACTCTAAGCCATAAGACTCCTGAACAGCTCTACTCTAAGCCATAAGACTCCTGAACAGCTCTACTCTAAGCCATAAGACTCCTGACCAGCTCTACTCTAAGCCATAAGACTCCTGAACAGCTCTACTCTAAGCCATAAGACTGCTGAACAGCTCTACTCTAAGCCATAAGACTGCTGAACAGCTCTACTCTAAGCCATAAGACTCCTGAACAGCTCTACTCTAAGCCATAAGACTGCTGAACAGCTCTACTCTAAGCCATAAGACTGCTGAACAGCTCTACTCTAAGCCATAAGACTCCTGAACAGCTCTACTCTAAGCCATAAGACTCCTGAACAGCTCTACTCTAAGCCATAAGACTGCTGAACAGCTCTACTCTAAGCCATAAGACTCCTGAACAGCTCTACTCTAAGCCATAAGACTGCTGAACAGCTCTACTCTAAGCCATAAGACTCCTGAACAGCTCTACTATAAGCCATAAGACTGCTGAACAGCTCTACTCTAAGCCATAAGACTCCTGAACAGCTCTACTATAAGCCATAAGACTCCTGAACAGCTCTACTCTAAGCCATAAGACTCCTGAACAGCTCTACTCTAAGCCATAAGACTCCTGAACAGCTCTACTCTAAGCCATAAGAGTGCTGAACAGCTCTACTCTAAGCCATAAGACTGCTGAACAGCTCTACTCTAAGCCATAAGACTGCTGAACAGCTCTACTCTAAGCCATAAGACTCCTGAACAGCTCTACTCTAAGCCATAAGACTCCTGAACAGCTCTACTCTAAGCCATAAGACTCCTGAACAGCTCTACTCTAAGCCATAAGACTGCTGAACAGCTCTACTCTAAGCCATAAGACTCCTGAACAGCTCTACTCTAAGCCATAAGACTCCTGAACAGCTCTACTCTAAGCCATAAGACTGCTGAACAGTTAATCAAAACTACCCAGAATATCTGCATCGATCCTTTTTGCATTAAATATTTTTGACTCTATACACACACTGGACTCTCCCCACACACTCACACATATTTACACTGACACGCCAACACATACACACACACTGGACTCTCCCCACACACTCACACATATTTACACTGACACGCCAACACATACACACACACTGGACTCTCCCCACACACTCACACATACTTACACTGACACGCCAACACATACACACACACTGGACTCTCCCCACACACTCACACATATTTACACTGACACGCCAACACATACACACACACTGGACTCTCCCCACACACTCACACATATTTACACTGACACGCCAACACATACACACACACTGGACTCTCCCCACACACTCACACATACTTACACTGACACGCCAACACATACACACACACACTGGACTCTCCCTAACACACTCACACATACTGACACTGACACGCCAACACATACACACTCACTCACACATTACACGTACACACATACGCCACACACACACACACATACACACTCATCACATATGCTGCTGCTACTGTCTTTTATCTATCCTGTTGCATAATTACTTTACCCCTACCTATAGTGATCGGAAAGTATTCAGACCCCTTGACTTTTTCTACATTTTGTTACGTTTCAGCCTTATTCTAAAATTGATTGAACATTTAAAAAAATATCAATCTACACAGAATACCCCATAATGACAAAGCGAAACAGGTTTTTAGAAATGTTTTCTAATGTAGAAAACATAAAAAACATATATACCTTATTTACTTATGTATTCAGACCCCTTGCAATGAGACTCGAAATTGAGCTCCGTTGCATCCTGTTTCCATTGATCATCCTTGAGATGTTTCTACAACTTGATTGGAGTCCACCTGTGGTAAATTCAATTGATTGGACATGATTTGAAAAGGCACATCTTTCTATATAAGGTCCCACAGTTGACAGTGCACGTCAGACCAAAAACCAAGCCATGAGATCGAAGGTTGTCTGTTGAGCTCCGAGACTGTGTTGAGGCACAGATCTGAGGAACGATACCAGAAAATGTCTGCAGCATTGAAAGTCCCCAAGAACACAGTGGCCTCCATAATTCTTAAATGGAAGTAGTTTGGAACCACCAAGACTCTTCCTAGAGCTGGCTGCCTGGCCAAACTGAGCAATTGGGGGAGAAGGCATTGGTCACGGAGGTAACCAAGAACCCAATGTTCACTCTGACAGAGCTCTAGAGTTCCTCTGTGGAGATAGGAGAACCTTCCAGAAAGACAACCATCTCTACAGCAATCCAGCAATCAGGCCAGTATGGTAGAGTGGCCAGACGGAAGCCACTCCTCAGTAAAAGGCGCATGACAGCCTGCTTGGAGTTTGCCAAAAGGCATCTAAAGGACTCTCAGACCATGAGAAACAAGATTCTCTGGTCTGATGAAACAAAGATTGAACTCTTTGGACTGAATGCCAAGCGTCACATCTGGAGGAAACCTGGCACCATCCCTACGGGGAAGCATGGTGGGAGCAGCATCATGTTGTGGGGATGTTTTTCAGAAGCAGGGACTGAGAGACTAGTCAGGATCGAGGGAAAGATAAACAGAGCAGAGAGATCCATGATGAAAACCTGTTCCAGAGCGCTCAGGACCCCAGACTGGGACGAAGGTTCACCTTCCAACAGGACAACAACCCTAAGACTGTAACGTAACAAAATGTGGAAAAAGTCAAGGGGTATGAATACTTTCCGAATCCACTGTATGTACATATCTACCTCAATTACCTCGTACCACTGCACATCAACACAGTACTGGTACCCCATGTATTTGTGAAAGTTCTCCCCAGAGAGGCCTTGAAGAATTTTTAATGAAGTTATTTGCAAATTATAGTGGAAAATAAGTATTTGGTCAATAACAAAAGTTTATCTCAATACTTTGTTATATACCCTTTGTAAGTCGCTCTGGATAAGAGCGTCTGCTAAATGACTTAAATGTAATGTAATGTAATGTTGGCAATGACAGAGGTCAAACGTTTTCTGTATGTCTTCACAAGGTTTTCACACACTGTTGCTGGTATTTTGGCCCATTCCTCCATGCAGATCTCCTCTAGAGCAGTGATGTTTTGGGGCTGTTGCTGGGCAACACGGACTTTCAACTCCCTCCAAAGATTTTCTATGGGGTTGAGATCTGGAGACTGGCTAGCCCACTCCAGGACCTTCAAATGCTTCTTACGAAGCCACTCCTTTGTTGCCGGGGAGGTGTGTTTGGGATCATTGTCATGCTGAAAGACCCAGCCACGTTTCATCTTCAATGCCCTTGCTGATGGAAGGAGGTTTTCACTCAAAATCTCACTATACATGGCCCCATTCATTCTTTCCTTTACACGGATCAGTCGTCCTGGTCCCTTTGCAGAAAAACAGCCCCAAAGCATGATGTTTCCACCCCCATGCTTCACAGTAGGTATGATGTTCTTTGGATGCAACTCAGCATTCTTTGTTATCCAAACACAACGAGTTGAGTTTTTACCAAAAAGTTATATTTTGGTTTCATCTGACCATATGACATTCTCCCAACCTTCTTCTGGATCATCCAAATGCTCTCTAGCAAACTTCAGACTGGCCTGGACATGTACTGGCTTAAGCAGGGGGACACGTCTGGCACTGCAGGATTTGAGTCCCTGGCGGCGTAGTGTGTTACTGTTGGTAGGCTTTGTTACTTTGGTCCCAGCTCTCTGCAGGTCATTCACTAGGTCCCCCCGTGTGGTTCTGGGATTTTTGCTCACCGTTCTTGTGATCTCCCCACGGGGTGAGATCTTGCGTGGAGCCCCAGATCGAGGAGGATTATCAGTTGTCTTGTATGTCTTCCATTTCCTAATAATTGCTCCCACAGTTGATTTCTTCAAACCAAGCTGCTTACCTATTGCAGATTCAGTCTTCCCAGCCTGGTGCAGGTCTACAATTTTGTTTCTGGTGTCCTTTGACAGCTCTTTGGTCTTGGCCATAGTGGAGTTTGGAGTGTGACTGTTTGAGGTTGTGGACAGGTGTCTTTTATACTGATAACAACTTCAAACAGGTGCCATTAATACAGGTAATGAGTGGAGGACAGAGGAGCCTCTTAAAGAAGAAGTTACAGGTCTGTGAGAGCCAGAAATCTTGCTTGTTTGTAGGTGACCAAATACTTATTTTCCACCATAATTTGCAAATAAATTCATTAAAAATCCTACAATGTGATTTTCTGTATTTTCTTTCTCATTTTGTCTTGTCATACATAGTTGAAGCGTACCAATGATGAAAATTACAGGCCTCTCTCATCTTTTTAAGTGGGAGAACTTGCACAATTGGTGGCTGACTAAATACTTTTTTGCCCCACTGTATATATTTTTTCTATTGTTATTTGATATTTTTTCCATTATTATGATGATTTATTTGATTGGATTCTGCATTGCTGGGAAGGGCCTGTAAGTAAGCATGTTACTGTTATTCTACAGCATGTGACAATAAACATGTCATTGCATTTGATCAGGTCAGAATGCACCTGTTTATCCAGTGACCTGCACTACCCACAGACAGATGAAAATGTTCACTATACCTGTACATTTTTTTTCATTTTCACTAAAATATTTCACAGACAAAGTTTTTTCATCTGAAAGAAATAGCGATACAGTATAAGAGGGAAAGAGGTATAAAACGAGGGGAAAGAGGAGAGAGAAGAGACAGAAAGAGAGAGTGTGAGAGAGAGGATTTGGGAAGTACAAAGACTCCTCTAGGACTAAAGTTGGCCTGAGGGCCAGCCTGCCTGGAGAGCTGATAGGACAGCCCTGTGTTCCATTCCCGGCGCCAGCACCCGCGCCAACACACCCCACTCCACAAACTCTGCTCTTAATCTGCGCAAGACTGGATTAGCTCCCCTGTCACCGATAGCTCCTGTTCTGCCCAAATCGAATGCCCCCAAGATGTACCTTTAAGTTCGACAGAGGTCACCGCGGCAGAGAGGAAAAAATAAGCACTCCAAATGTCTGGAAGTTATCCCGAGGGGCACAGAATAACATCTCACACCTTGGCAGATCTGCCTGGCTGATACACGCCTCAACTGGGAATGACTTAAGATCAGGGATGATGATGACACCAGATTTGGGTCGATTTTTCAAGGCCAGTCCTGTGGGTGTGATTACAGAGATTAAATGTATGGTTGAATTCACTGACCTATAAGTCAAGTAAATTGAGTATACTGTGTGGTTTGTGTTGGATGATTGAGGAACCAAATACATGGAAATAGAAAATAATTCAAACTTGTGCAATGACTAAAATGATTAGGAATATTCCATATCAAATATCAAATATTTTTAAATGATTTCTGAGAACTGGTCCAAAAAAGACTTTGAATCCCATATTACTCCATATCTAATTGAAACCTTATTTTACTGATCAATTCGCGATCATTCGCAATTTGCGATGAACAAAATGAAGTCAAACTTACAAATCAAATAAACAGCATAAATTCCTTCATTTGGAAAACAACTAGGAAAGAGAATAAAGTACTTAAAGATCAAGGATTTTTTCTAAAGAGTCAATAGCAGTGCAACCCCAAGTCCAGCCCTCCCTCCCCCTCATCCCTCCTTCTCACATGGGCAGCCCAGCGGGCAGTAAGGCCCCTCATCTGAGCAGACAAAATGGCTATTTAAAAATAACAGAGATTGCATAAATTGAATTAAAGCGTTTTGGTCATGGTGGAGGTGGTGGGAGCAGTGTGGGGCCAGGACGCAGAAGGCAGCGTTGGTGGCAGACAGCAGATGACGGGCCCTGGCCTGCGTGTCAGCGCGTTAATTGGCCGCGGCACGTTAATCAAAAGTGAAAAGTGTCTTCCGCCGCCAAGGAGACAGAGACAGGAGGGAGAGAGGGGGAGGATGGGGAGTAGAGAGAGTGGAGGGAGAGAGAGAAATAGATATTTGAAGAGTGTGGGGTGTATGGCAGGGAAGGGGGGTGCTAATTGTGTTCAATTAAGTGCCTGATTGGCACTGACAGAATCTGGGCATTGACATGCCGGGCACAGATGAGGATGATTAGCGGGCATTGGAACAAGCTGTCACTTCTCACAACATTAGCCATACTACCACAGTGTCCCCCAGACTCTCTACTCCGCTCTCTAACAATTCTCCCCACAAACATCGAGCTGCACCATTTTATCAAACAGCTGAACTGGAGACTTAAGCAAACAGAATATCAAACGAAATTCCACAAGATATTAAATCTAGAATCCTTAATTGAAACCATTACAAAGCATGCTCCCCACCCCCTGTTTTGCAAAAAAGCTCAGGGATGGGGCTGGAGAAATGTAACCGCTCTCAAATGCATAGAAAGAGCATTAGTTGCTGACCATCTATGATATCAAATGTATAATTGTAACCATGTTTTGGGGCTATATGATGTTTGTTTACATTTACCTTGTTTACAAACATTGGAGTAAAACAAGCTTATATTTTGGTCAACAAATGGATGTAGCAAGCAATATTTCATAAAATGTAATTGGAGAATAATAGCTTTGTAATAGATTGAATTAAATACATTTTCTTCTCTGAACCATTCCCCGCCCCCGCGCGTCTTCTCTATCCTTGTGTTCAATGGAGCACAGCTGCCTGCTACTAGCCAGAGAAAGGACTCCCTCCCTCCTAAACGGCCCTCTGTGCATGCAGGGCCCCTCACTAACCAGAGGTTACGTCTATTGGGCTGCAATTGGAGAACGTGTGGCGAGCAATCCTCTATTCTCTGCTAGTGATATGCTTGAGTTACTATGGGATGGATTCAGCCACCAGGAACAAGAGCAACCCACTCCAATACAAAATCACAGACACGCACGCACACACACACACTGCAACTCACCTCGCACCGCCGCCTCTGCCAAATTAAACGGCAGATTTTCTGATTCCAGCAGAGAGGTTTCAGTGAGGCAGGGCTGTGTGTGTGAGGGAGCAGCTCGGAGAGGAAAGCGAGGCGGATCGGGGAGCACGGGGGGGGGGTTGTTTGCTAAAACCAGCAGGAGCCAGGCCTAGTGAAAAATGTCAGGTCAAATTGTTCTTGACAGTGTTAATATCTGCACCTCATAGTCATAATTACATGTAAATAAATAGTGAAATAGTTCTCAGCTGGAGACTGAGAGGAACGGGCTGCTACACCAGACAACCAGCTGGGGACCAAACCACCTCGCATATTGTAATTTAACTGGCCCACGAGAAGGAGGGAGGGAGAGAGAGAGAGAGAGAGAGAGAGAGAGATATGGCCAGAGACAGAGTATTAATCACGTCCATGCACCTGTCAGAGAGGCATCTGGAACTAACAGGAAACACATGCAGCCAGACAACATCCCCAGCGTCCAGACGGCTAGCTAGGCAGGTTGACTGCAGCCCGGCCCTGCTGCGACCCTGCCACCCTCTGACCCCTTCCACAGAGGTCACAACATTGTGCATGCCTCATACACCAGACTTCACTTCACCTGCCTCAGCATTAACACTTCCCACTCCAACAAGTGGAAGGTGAGAGACGGTGAATATTAATAATAATAATAGTAACACTTGGTTATAATATTATGAAATAGAGTAGAGGAAATAATGCCACAAATGTATGGAATAAAACTTCTTCAGTATGTTCCACACCGGTGTGTAATTGGTATTCAAGATAAAATCGATGTGCCTACACTTAAATAAAGGCAATACCATTCTCCATTCTCCATATGCATTTTGTCTGCATGGGACACACGTGTGAATCCGTCTCAGTCATTTCCTACTTCTAGAACTTGCTGAAATGTATATTGGCGGTCTCCGCAAGATAAATGTAAATCGCATTCCCTTATATTGACTATTTATCAGGATGCAAACCGCTCACTTTCTGCAGGAAATATCTCTTACCAGCACACAACACCCTTGCATTTAAATAGCATTTTTATTATCCGCCAAAGCCTTTCATCTGCCTCTCCAGGGGGAGAGTGAGAGGCGACGGAGAGAGAGAGAGAGAGAGAGAGAGAGAGAGAGAGAGAGAGAGAGAGAGAGAGAGAGAGAGAGAGAGAGAGAGAGAGAGAGAGAGAGAGAGAGAGAGAGACAGAGAGACAGAGAGAGAGGGAGTAGACGTACTTTTGGCAAGAGTTGTCAAAAAAAGAGAAGGGGAAAGGTTGGTAGATAATAAATAAATGAAACCACATCCAAAGATATTTCTTTGAAACGAGAAGCAAAGAGCGTATTGGTTTCACTTAGCTGCTCTAGGGGGGTTAGAGGTTGAGGTATAGAGAACGCAGGCATGGAACCAACCACAGATAGAGAACCCATTAACTGGTTTAGAGAGTACAAGCCTGTTTGGGAAAAACATTTGACCCCTGCGTCATATAAAATACCCACGCTAAAAGCACCTAAACCCCCATTCCATCTGATAGGTAGCTAAACACAGACAAAGCCCCATATCGCCAATGTTTGTACTTGTATATTTGTGATACCAGCAATACTCTCCTCTGAGTTCAGACGTGTTAAACAAGCAGCAAGCCCTAATAATATATGCTAAAACATATAGCCAGTGGATATGATTTACCCATGATTCTCTTGGTAGCTGCCAACAGCAGGTCTCTTTTTTTTAAGCCTCTTATATCCTTTTTTATACTTGCCAAATTGAAACAGTATTTGTTTTAA
>NC_068441.1:19300470-19310470 GCF_023373465.1 Oncorhynchus keta
GAGAGACAACGTATCGTGTCCCGCTGTATGTTATTTAGCTCGGAGAGAGACAACGTATCGTGTCCCGCTGTATGTTATTTACCTCGGAGAGAGACAACGCATCGTGTCCCGCTGTATGTTATTTAGCTCGGAGAGAGACAACGCATCGTGTCCCGCTGTATGTTATTTAGCTCGGAGAGAGACAACGTATGTTATTTAGCGTGTCCCGCTGTATGTTATTTAGCTCGGAGAGAGACAACGACAATGTTATTTAGCGTCCCGTATCGTGTCCCGCTGTATGTTATTTAGCTCGTGCATCGTGTCCCGCTGTATGTTATTTAGCTCGGAGAGAGACAACGCGTGTCCCGCTGTATCGTGTCCCGCTGTATGTTATTTAGCTCGGAGAGAGACAACGTATCGTGTCCCGCTGTATGTTATTTAGCTCGGAGAGAGACAACGCATCGTGTCCCGCTGTATGTTATTTAGCTCGGAGAGAGACAACGCATCGTGTCCCGCTGTATGTTATTTAGCTCGGAGAGAGACAACGTGTCCCGCTGTATCGTGTCCCGCTGTATGTTATTTAGCTCGGAGAGAGACAACGTCGTGTCCCGCTGTATGTTATTTAGCTCGGAGAGAGACAACGCATCGTGTCCCGCTGTATGTTATTTAGCTCGGAGAGAGACAACGTATCGTGTCCCGCTGTATGTTATTTAGCTCGGAGAGAGACAACGTATCGTGTCCCGCTGTATGTTATTTAGCTCGGAGAGAGACAACGCATCGTGTCCCGCTGTATGTTATTTAGCTCGGAGAGAGACAACGCATCGTGTCCCGCTGTATGTTATTTAGCTCGGAGAGAGACAACGTATCGTGTCCCGCTGTATGTTATTTAGCTCGGAGAGAGACAACGTATCGTGTCCCGCTGTATGTTATTTAGCTCGGAGAGAGACAACGTATCGTGTCCCGCTGTATGTTATTTAGCTCGGAGAGAGACAACGCATCGTGTCCCGCTGTATGTTATTTAGCTCGGAGAGAGACAACGTATCGTGTCCCGCTGTATGTTATTTAGCTCGGAGAGAGACAACGTATCGTGTCCCGCTGTATGTTATTTAGCTCGGAGAGAGACAACGCATCATGTCCCGCTGTATGTTATTTAGCTCGGAGAGAGACAACGTATCGTGTCCCGCTGTATGTTATTTAGCTCGGAGAGAGACAACGTATCGTGTCCCGCTGTATGTTATTTAGCTCGAGAGAGACAACGCATCGTGTCCCGCTGTATGTTATTTAGCTCGGAGAGAGACAACGTATCGTGTCCCGTGTCCCAACGCTGTATGTTATTTAGCTCGGAGAGAGACAACGTATCGTGTCCCGCTGTATGTTATTTAGCTCGGAGAGAGACAACGTATCGTGTCCCGCTGTATGTTATTTAGCTCGGAGAGAGACAACGTATCGTGTCCCGCTGTATGTTATTTAGCTCGGAGAGAGACAACGCTGTATGTTATTTAGTGTCCCCGCTGTATGTTATTTAGCTGTATGTTATTTAGCTCGGAGAGAGACAACGTATCGTGTCCCGCTGTATGTTATTTAGCTCGGAGAGAGACAACGCATCGTGTCCCGCTGTATGTTATTTAGCTCGGAGAGAGACAACGCATCGTGTCCCGCTGTATGTTATTTAGCTCGGAGAGAGACAACGTATCGTGTCCCGCTGTATGTTATTTAGCTCGGAGAGAGACAACGTATCGTGTCCCGCTGTATGTTATTTAGCTCGGAGAGAGACAACGCATCGTGTCCCGCTGTATGTTATTTAGCTCGGAGAGAGACAACGTATCGTGTCCCGCTGTATGTTATTTAGCTCCCGAGAGAGAGAGACAACGCATCGTGTCCCGCTGTATGTTATTTAGCTCGGAGAGAGACAACGTATCGTGTCCCGCTGTATGTTATTTAGCTCGGAGAGAGACAACAACATCGTGTCCCGCTGTATGTTATTTAGCTCGGAGAGAGACAACGCATCGTGTCCCGCTGTATGTTATTTAGCTCGGAGAGAGACAACGTGTCCCGCTGTATGTTATTGTCCCGCTGTATGTTATTTAGCTCGGAGAGAGACAACGTCGTGTCCCGCTGTATGTTATTTAGCTCGTGTCCCGCTGTATGTTATTTAGCTCGGAGAGAGACAACGCATCGTGTCCCGCTGTATGTTATTTAGCTCGGAGAGAGACAACGCATCGTGTCCCGCTGTATGTTATTTAGCTCGGAGAGAGACAACGCATCGTGTCCCGCTGTATGTTATTTAGCTCGGAGAGAGACAACGCATCGTGTCCCGCTGTATGTTATTTAGCTCGGAGAGAGACAACGCATCGTGTCCCGCTGTATGTTATTTAGCTCGGAGAGAGACAACGTATCGTGTCCCGCTGTATGTTATTTAGCTCGGAGAGAGACAACGTATCGTGTCCCGCTGTATGTTATTTAGCTCGGAGAGAGACAACGCATCGTGTCCCGCTTTAGTATGTTATTTATTTAGCTCGGAGAGAGACAAGGCATCGTGTCCCGCTGTATGTTATTTAGCTCGGAGAGAGACAACGGCATCGTGTCCCGCTGTATGTTATTTAGCTCGGAGAGAGTTATTTAGCTCGGAGAGAGACAACGATCGTGTCCCGCTGTATGTTATTTAGCTCGGAGAGAGACAACGCATCGTGTCCCGCTGTATGTTATTTAGCTCGGAGAGAGACAACGCATCGTGTCCCGCTGTATGTTATTTAGCTCGTGTCCCGCTGTATGTTATTTAGCTCGGAGAGAGACAACGCATCGTGTCCCGCTGTATGTTATTTAGCTCGGAGAGAGACAACGTATCGTGTCCCGCTGTATGTTATTTAGCTCGAGAGAGAGAGACAACGGAGAGAGACATCGTGTCCCGCTGTATGTTATTTAGCTCGGAGAGAGACAACGCGTGTCCCGCTGTATGTTATTTAGCGTGTCCCGCTGTATGTTATTTAGCTCGGAGAGAGACAACGCATCGTGTCCCGCTGTATGTTATTTAGCTCGGAGAGAGACAACGCATCGTGTCCCGCTGTATGTTATTTAGCTCGGAGAGAGACAACGCATCGTGTCCCGCTGTATGTTATTTAGCTCGGAGAGAGACAACGCATCGTGTCCCGCTGTATGTTATTTAGCTCGGAGAGAGACAACGCATCGTGTCCCGCTGTATGTTATTTAGCTCGGAGAGACAACGACAACGCTGTATGTTATTTAGCGTGTCCCGCTGTATGTTATTTAGCTCGGAGAGAGACAACGTATCGTGTCCCGCTGTATGTTATTTAGCTCGGAGAGACAACGACAACGTTATCGTGTCCCGCTGTATGTTATTTAGCTCGGAGAGAGACAACGTATCGTGTCCCGCTGTATGTTATTTAGCTCGGAGAGAGACAACGCATCGTGTCCCGCTGTATGTTATTTAGCTCGGAGAGAGACAACGCATCGTGTCCCGCTGTATGTTATTTAGCTCGGAGAGAGACAACGCATCGTGTCCCGCTGTATGTTATTTAGCTCGGAGAGAGACAACGCATCGTGTCCCGCTGTATGTTATTTAGCTCGGAGAGAGACAACGCATCGTGTCCCGCTGTATGTTATTTAGCTCGGAGAGAGACAATTTAGCTCGGAGAGAGACAACGCATCGTGTCCCGCTGTATGTTATTTAGCTCGGAGAGAGTTATTTAGCTCAACGCGCATCGTGTCCCGCTGTATGTTATTTAGCTCGTCCCGCTGTAGTTATTTAGCTCGAGAGACAACGCATCGTGTCCCGCTGTATGTTATTTAGCTCGGAGAGACAACGACAACGAGAGACAACGCATCGTGTCCCGCTGTATGTTATTTAGCTCGGAGAGAGACAACGCATCGTGTCCCGCTGTATGTTATTTAGCTCGGAGAGAGACAACGTATCGTGTCCCGCTGTATGTTATTTAGCTCGGAGAGAGACAACGCATCGTGTCCCGCTGTATGTTATTTAGCTCGGAGAGAGACAACGCATCGTGTCCCGCTGTATGTTATTTAGCTCGGAGAGAGACAACGTATCGTGTCCCGCTGTATGTTATTTAGCTCGGAGAGAGACAACGCATCGTGTCCCGCTGTATGTTATTTAGCTCGGAGAGAGACAACGCATCGTGTCCCGCTGTATGTTATTTAGCTCGGAGAGAGACAACGCATCGTGTCCCGCTGTATATTATCCTCAACTTCAACATCCCTGGGATTTGCAGTGTTTGTACTTCGTTACAGAGGGCTTCTTCCTTTAGAAGAAGGTTAGAACACAAACTATTGGTAGTGTTGAAGCCTCACGAGGAGCAGTTGTTTTCTCTACTCTCCCAGCAGGTGTCCCTGTCATGTAATAAAGAGGAATTCAGTCCAAACGGCTGCCAACGAACACATCTCCCAAGAACAGCTAGTGCTTCAAAGGCTTATATGGAGTTTCCTATGACCTGATATTGTTTCTGGAGAAGATGTAGACCACCTAAGCTATGGTTACAGTTCCTTTTACAGTGCTGGTTCACCATGCCATAACCAGATACAGTAGGCTTTGTAAATAAAATACCTTTGCTTAAAATGGATAACAGATAGACAGTTGGAACCTGGAACAAATAGAACAAATTCAAGGCTACATTTCATTAGAACAAACGTGAAATTGTATTTATTTTGCTGTAAGTTATTGGCCGTGTCCGAATGAAAATACTTGCGTTCTAAATTGTAGGCTTTAAGGTTTACCAAAATGTAAAGTTTTACAATAAGTTTGAAACCTGAGTATGCCTTAATTTCCAGGATGCCGTACTCATTTCAGCTTTTCATTTAGTAGAATTTTGCTGCACACTATTGAGGAAGAGAATCCTCTTTTCACGACCATGTGTGTTTGACAACAGCCGATAATCAGAATAGGGGACAAGATCTACAAAAATGAACGAAAGGCGGGGAATGCACAATTGCGCATTACATGACGCCTTCTCAGCGAGGATGAGTAATATGTTGCTTATATGTTGCTTAGTGCGTACGTTTTTCTAAATAGTCTGTAGTACTATTAGTACACAGTATGTCGTTTTAGTAAGTAGTAGGCAAGACGGCTTTTATGCCTTTCAGGACCAGGAAATGCGTAGAGCTAAGTGGTTGTCAATGAGTTCTTCAGTCACGCCTTCATTATTTAACCAATTACTTTCTACTTATTAAGGTACTGTAAAAGGAATCGTAACTGAAGCTTTGGCCACAGCATGGCATACTTGTTTATATAGTAACAACTTATTGTAACGCCCAGCACAGGAGACGAGAAGCAGGTACAGGGAGTGATCCATTTAATACAGACGGACATGCAACGGAACAGGAACTGCGTCTGGACATAAAACAATACTACTACAGGGAACAACACAGAGGAGCAGACATATACACAGGGGTAATCAACACAGTGAGGGAGTCCAGGTGAGTCCAATGAGCGCAGCTGCGCGTAATGATGTTAACAGGTGAGTATAATGACGGGTAGCCTGGTGGAGGGGTAGTGGGGAGCAGGCGTGCCACTTATAGTTTGTATGTCATTGTGAGTATGTTGTGAAGACTTCCAAAATATGTTTGACAAATTAAAAGTTTGGGAACTACTTGTTGTGAATGAAAATCCTCTCAGGTCTTCAAAGCAAGAGAGTTCCAGGTGATTGACACAAAATTCCCTCCATCAAAAAAGCAATACTAATGTTTTCAGTCGCTGCTGATATTTCTGTTCCCTGCCTCCACCTCATACTCCTGGCCTCTATCCAACACCTGCTGTGACACCAAATGAAACAGGACCAACACAACAAATCTGCTCTCATAACTCTGGCCCAGCCACAGCTTAACTCCCCACCCCACCCCTGACATAGCTAGTGCCTCTATCTCAAACCAGCCAAACTTATATCCCACATGACAACAACCCATGTGCCGGTGTGGATGGCTTTTCCAGCGTCCGTAATGGGAAAACGTTACGGGATTGGGATGGGTGCACCTGTCGGCAGGATTCCATTACAGACTTGGTAGTTGGCCAACACAGACCATTTACTGGGAATCACAGAATGTTGTCGTCTTTACCAGTAACGGGAAGCCCATCAGTACCAGACACCAGAGAAAATAGCTCACATATACCAACACACAGACATATCTCCTCTGGACAGATGCTGTCTGAAACCCCATAATATAACATTATAAATTCCATCATGATGGTGAGTATATTTGTATTGGTTTGTTATTTCATGACATAGAAGGAGGAATACAGGAGAGAACTAAATCAACGTCAACAACAACATCCAAGATGAGATGCATTTGAGAGAACTGAAGGTGACGTCTGTTTAACTACAGGCAAGCTGAGTTGTGTGACTGTGTGTGTGTGTGTGTGTGTGTGTGTGTGTGTGTGTGTGTGTGTGTGTGTGTGTGTGTGTGTGTGTGTGTGTGTGTGTGTGTGTGTGCGTGCGTGCGTGCGTGCGTGCGTGCGTGCGTGCGTGCGTGTGTGTCTGTGTGAGCATTGAGGCAGTGTGAACTCTGAATCCTCTGTCAGAGAACATCCATCACCACACAGTGAGAGAGTGAAAGGAATGTCACATGGCTATACTGTGAGGGGTTAAATATTCTACCTCTGTGTTGGTTTTAAAGCATACCTGTAAAATGGTCCTTCTGTAGCTCAGTTGGTAGAGCATGGCGCTTGTAACGCCAGGGTAGTGGGTTCGATTCCCGGGACCAACCATACGTAGAATGTATGCACACATGACTGTAAGTCGCTTTGGATAAAAGCGTCTGCTAAATGGCATATATTATTATTATTATATATTAAAATACCAGTCTTATTAACAACCCAAATATGTAGTACAATAAACCACCTTCTGCTTACAAATCTTTTTTTTTAAACGACTTAATATAATTATTGAATATTGAAAATTATTTTCTACAGTTATTCAAGGTTCTAATCCCCAGTGCCAAACAGGAAGTGTGTATTATCGAAACACATAATGGAATGCTTGGGAAGAGAGGGAGAGAGAGGGAGCTGCTGTGTCGTCAGCCCATATTCAGTACTGTAGAGCCATTCATGAAAAAAGCGTTCCTGGTGTTTCCTGCAGGTTTGCAGTGAGAGCATTAGCACTTAAAGCCCCTGTGCCACGATTAACAATCAGCCTGTGAGCCTCCATGTTATCCTCCAACGCTCCAGCAGGAGAGAAAATCTCATTTTTTGTCACCAAAATCCTTAATTCTTTCTTCCACGAAGAAAGAGGGGTAATACCAAGAATATTTGAAGAAAGAAAAAAACTCCCAATAAAACACGTGTGAATGAGGGGGAATTGCGGACAAATACAGTAATGAAATTCATTTTCAACTCTTTACACACCATTTCAATCGTATTTTCTGCTTGTTAACCACATCTTGTTGGTGAGGGTGGGCAAGACTGGCCAGTATTGATGGGTAATTGTGTATAATTAACTCCTTACACACGATTTGCCTCAATACAAATCATTTTACATTCTGTGCTACCTACTTAAGGCTCAACCCCTTACATAGAGTCACATTTAAACACTCCTTAATGAGGTGCCCAAAGAAGATAACATGTGGAATCTCCAGCGTTACAGAAACACATCACACACACACACACACACACACACACACACACACACACACACACACACACACACACACACACACACACACACACACACACACACACACACACACACACACACACACACACACACACACACACACACACACACACACACACACACACGCTAACACACACAAGTGGACACAGGGGCAAAGCAATTGTATTTTCTACGACAGAAGAGAATTGCTCGGTGAGAAGGCAATCTAATGCCTATTAATTCAAACTCCAATTTGGACAGCGACGCGTCTATTACTCTAATTCTCCACTGTACTTTCACTGTGTGGAGGGCCGAGCAGAGACGAGAGGAGAGGGAAGGTGAAGCAGCACGGCAGGGGGTTTAGGAGGCCATGGAGGGGAGCAGGGGAGCCCGACACACTCCCTCCTCTACAAGCCTACCGTAGCCAGCCGTTTCCTCTACAGACAGATGCTGCACGCAGCCCAGACTGAGAGCTGAAGACAACTGTCGTACAAGATTAATGGAATACCATATAATACTAAGGTCTAAAAACTTTGAACAATTCCTTGAAGAAGATTAAGCGCCTTCATTTCTAAGCTTTAGCTAATTATTTCATTCACATGTGTTTCTCATGTTCGAAGTCGGATTTTGATGTCCCAGGAAAGTGGAAACCGCTGTTTTGGAGCCGATGTGCCTCTATCAAGATTCATTTTAATTTGTTGATGTAAATCCAATTGTTTTACAATTGTAGCAATTTAAATGAGCCAATGAAAACCCAGAGCTTTAGAAGCTAGAATAAAAGATGATGGATCGACACACAGTAGTCTATTACTGAGTTGCTTTTTCTATTTGAGTGGTGGTTCAGCAAATTATATACACAATTTTAACCTTGGGTCATTGAATCATTAAAATGGTCAGATGTCTATATCAGAAGCATTTTTTGTAAAAATGTAACTTCATGTAGCTTACGGTACACATCCATATCAAAACAGGCGAGACAGGGAGGAAATAGGGGAGACTTGTGCCCTTGGCCTTGAACTGACCTGTGGGGAGAGGCCATTGCTGACCGGGTTCATGTGGTTGCTGGCAGCTGATTGGCTCATGAAGGTGTCTGAGTAGCTGGAGAAGCTGTGGCGATTGGACGAGAGGCCGTAGGGGGAGCTGCCGTCAGAGAGCCCGCCCTGGTGCATGGAGGACGGAGGCAGGGGTTGGGGCCGATGCAACGTACTGCTGCCATCTGAACCAATAACAACGACATGGAGCATGGGAAAGGAAGTGAGACAAGAGAACCACAACTAAATATACTGTTCTCAAACCTCAGCCTTGTAAACAACTTATTGCACCTTGATGGTCTCAAACCCCCAGACTCTTCTCTTTTCTAGACTGTAGGAAGCTTAGAAATATCCTGCTCTTGATTTGATTTAAAACTCCGTTAAAGACTTAGGCTGTTTCCCTGTCATTGTGTAACAAAGGCTAGTTGCTGTATAGATCCTATATTTAGCACATAACAGTTTTATGATATAACATTCTGTTAACATGTTCTAAACGTGTAGCAGACATAGCATAGATATTTGTAACCCAAGTGATACCAAGAGTAGATCCATTTACACAAATATTTGAGCCCTAAACAGAGCCTCTGGGATAAGCAGATGTGGAGGCTTGTGTCTGATTGTGTGCGCATGTGTGTGTGTGTGTCGGTGTGTGTGTGTGTGTGTGGGCGTGTGTGTGTGTCTTACCCTGTGACAGTGTAGTGCCGGGGTATGAGGACTCAGGTAGCTGGTAGGTAGGTAGGCTGGGCATCCCCGTGGGTGGGAAGCCTCCAGGTAACAGGTGGTTGAAGGCGGCCAGTTGATTTGCTCCTGCCTGCTTGCGCCATCTGGCCCTTCTGTTGCTGAACCACACCTGGAGGGAAAAGAACTGATGAGGAGGACGAAGAGGACAAACTACAAACAGAGAGAAGAGAGTGAGAGAGAGAGAGCGAGCAAGACAGAGAGAGAGAGCGAGCAAGACAGAGAGAGAGAATGTCTACCTTCCACTCAGTTTAGCTACTCTATGATAAGCCATCTGTAAGAGTGAAGCACCCTCTAACTCTCAGCAAGCACAAGGTTGTGTATACCAGAATAGCCATCATTTTCTCTTCATGTTCTGTGCAAAGGAATAGGTGAATATATTAACACAATGAATCTATTATCAAATGGATCTATGATTCCAGAATGCTCCAGATGAACTGTGTGTGTAGTCCTACCACCTGTCATTCATCTGCCTGTTGCTGTGAGAGATGGTGGTGGTGGAGCTAGCTTGTCCCTGGAGGAACCAAAGCCTACATGGAGGTCCAGTGGTCTGGCCCTGTTGTTCTTCTTAAGTGGCTGAAGCTGTGATCTGTGTCAACAGTCTGCCCTAAGAAGTCATCAAGGGGTCAGAGGTAGGGG